>NC_048898.1:22331431-22460351 GCF_011077185.1 Oxyura jamaicensis
GATGGTGCTGGATGCTGGGGACAAGCCCCTGGGCGCGGAGGGGCTGTGTCTGTCCGTCCATCTGTCCGTCCATCACTCACCCCCATCAGCCCCGCAACAACTTCAATGGCGCCGGTGCCCACGGTTGTGTAGGGGACCTGGGACCGGGGGATGCCTGCGTTCTCGAAGATGGTGTTGGTGTAAAACCAGATCTGCCAGGGAGGGGACTCAGCGTGAGCGGGGCGCACCCAGGGAGGGCAGAACGAGTTTCCAGGTCTCAGCTCAGCCGGGTCTCAAGATCAGGACCCCGCAGGACTTACGGCATCGATCCCCGAGAGCTGCATGCCGGCGTTCACCACCGCCACCGAGAGCGTTTGCCAGCGCACGGAGCGGTCCCGCAGCAGCTGCCAGACGGACATTGTTGCCACAGAGGAGAGCGACTGCTGCTCCTCCTTCATCTCCTGCACCGCGTCCTGCACGTCGGGAGTCCCCAGGAACCGGCGCAGCGCTGCGGGGAGCGCGGGGCTCGTGGAAGAGGGTGGACACCCGTAGGAATTGCACAGGGTAGGGGTGTGGGTTCAGCTTGCCCCAGAACACCTCCTTGAGCCCCTGAGGCTGGGCTTCCCTAGGGAGATGCCCTGACACCAGGGTGATGGGCACCATGCACCTGGGAAGGTTTGGGGCTGGGCTGTTGGGGCTGGGTGTGGAAGGATGCTGCAAGGATGCGCCCTGGTCTCGGGAGGCCTTGGCGCAGCACCCATCACCTCCCACAGCTGGACACCCCATCCCAGGACACCCGCTCACCCTCAGTGGCCCCGCAGACGTCGTTCCTCTCTATGAGCAGGTACCTTGGGCTCTCAGGGAAGCAGTGCAGCAGCAGGAGCTGGAGGGAGGCAGGGACCACCACCACTGCCAGGAACAGGGGCCAGTACCTGTCCTGGAACGGGATGTGTCACAGAGAGGGCAGAGCAGGGACCACAGGAGGAGGCCGAGGGCATCACGCTCACCTTGCCCAGCAGCTCCGGGAGGCCTAGCACCTGCGCGGAGAAAACCCCCAGGCAGATGAAGATGCTGGGCATGAGGCCCAGGAAGCCCCGCAGGTTCTTGGGGGCGATTTCTCCCAGGTAGAGGGGCACCACGCTGAGACAGATACCTGGGGACTGGGGACATGGATGGGAGACACAGCCAGCAGGACACCCCGCCGGCACACCCCCTGCCCTACTCAGCACCTGCTGCAGCAGGGGACCCTGTGGCCAGCGAGGTGACCCCGTCTGCCCCTGGTGCCCTGGGTAAGGGCTGTAACCCCCTGCCTGGGCGGCACCCACCTGCGTGGAGCCCCGTGATGGAGCGGCCGATGATCACCATCTCGGGGGACCCCAGCTCCCGGCTGAAGCCCATGAAGCTGCCGGCCAGGAGGACGAGGAGAGCGCTGCGGCTGAGCGTGCCGCTCCTAGCGGGGCACAGGCAGCGGGGCAGCCCCTCCGGCCCCGTCCTGGCCCTCGGGGCCACCCGTGCCATGCCAGCCCCTTACCTGCCGTAGCGTGCCACCAGCAGCCCCACCAGCAAGGAGCCCCCCAGACCGCCCAGGGCGAAGGTGGAGACAGTCAGGGAGTAGAGGAGGGTGAGGGGGCCGGGGGCCAGCCCGTGCCCGTACCGCCGGGACCAGGTGGCGTTGTAGAAAGCCTTGATGTGCTGCGGGGCAGAGGGAGACGCGGCATTGAATGCAGTAGGGGAAGGGGGAGGTGGGAAGGCAGCCCCCCGAGGGGAAGTGCTGTGGGTTTGACAGCTTCATGGGGGATCCAGGGCAGGTTACAGCTGGGGATGACCGGGGTGTTCTGCTCTGGCTGCTCAGGCAGCCTCAGTACCAGTGGGGTTTAAGGATGACTTAGAGGCCCCACGTAGAGCTGGAGCAGCTGCTGAGGGCTTCCCCAGCCCTGCCTTCCAGGGGGTGACCCCAAACCAAGGTCTCACATCCCTCGCATGCCACCCCTGCCCCTGGACTGCTCTCTCTGCAGCAGGTCTGAGGGCAAAGCCAGCATTTTGGCGTGGGGCTGGGGTCCCACCACCGTGCTCTGCTCCCAGCAAGGCCGTGCCGTCCCTTACCACCGCCGGCGAGTTCACCACGGCCAGGTTGTAGCCATAGAGCATGGAGGAGCCGAAGGACACCAGGAGGGTGACTGAGAGCAGGGGGAAGGTGAGGTGCTGGGGGAGAGGTGGGGGGGTCAGCACCATGCTGGGCTACTGCCCCATTTCTATCAGGAGAGGTGCAGGGACGTCCCTGTCCCAAGCCAAGATCCCAGCCCTGGGGAGCCCCCCACTGGGCACGGCTCCCCGCCACCCCCAGCCCATCAGACCCACATCTTCCCAATTGGTGCCTCCATTGGGGTCAGGGGGGGACAGGCAGGATGGGTGTCCATGCTGTGGGGTGCCGATGGTGGCCGAGGGACACCCCACAGACCCCCTCCCAGTGCCCAGCAGGACCCAAGAGGCATGCAGGGCACCCCTGGATGCTGCACCCTACTGTCTGCTGCAGTGAGCTGTCCATGACCTGACAGTGACAGTGCTGTCACGGGGCAGATGAGCAAAGTTGTGCCCCCATCCCCGGCAGCAGCAGCACGTCCCAGTGCCCAAAGCCCAGCCCCAAGATCCCCATCTCTCCCCAAGCACACACACCCCCCCCCACCCCAAACCCAGTAGCCGGATCCTTAGCACCCAGCAGCTCCCGGCTCATGCACACCAAATCCCCACTAATCCCACCAGGAATCCTGAGCTGGGAATGGGGGGGTCAGGCCAGGGGTCTGGGGGGGGGGGGCAGCATATCATGGGGCACATGGGGAGTGGGAATGGGGCTGCCCCCTGAGCCCAGCAGCCCCCTGCCCACCAAAGCTCACCCTGATGATGCCCCTGCTGGGGTCCGGGGTCCCTTTCCCATCTGTCGGGCTGAGGCTGTGGCTGGAATCGGATGAGAGAGGATGAGGAGGAGGGGAGGAAGGCAGCCCCAGTGCCTGGCACTTCTCTCCCATTTTCACTTGGAAGAAGGAGGGAGAGGGGAAGGGAGAGAAGGGGAGGCCGCCTGGGTGTCCCGGGGACTCATTGGAGGCTCCTAAGCAGCTGGAGGAGGAGTCCGGGGGCCTCCCCGCCTCGCTGGGGCACCTTGCAGGTAGGGGAGGCCCTGGGGCTATTTGAGGGGCAGCGACCCTACACTACCCCCAAGGCAGAGGCTTGGTGTGGAGGGGAGGTCCCCCATCTCCCAACACCCCCCTCAGCCCCCCGAGCCTCCCACCACCGCATCAGGCTGTGGGACAGCAGCGTCCCATCCGCTGGGACTTGGGGCAGGAGGGCTGGTAACCCACGCACCCCGATGTGGCCGTGAATCGGGGCAGCTGCCCCTGTGGGACAGGGGGGTGGCAGAGCCCCCAGCCCCAGGGCAAAGCCCCCAGCCCCAGAGAGGAGAGACGCGGCTCATGGCAGCTCAGAGGAATCCAATTTTGCTGCGGCCAGAAGCTGCCTCCCCCGCTGCTAATGAAGTGCCTTTAATTAGCAGCCTAATAGCAAGCTCTTAATTTGCCGAACAGGCAGTGGAAAGGATGGGGACCCCACTAAGCCAGGCTGGCAACAGCTCCGAGGGATTAAAAGGGAGGGGTTCGGCTGGCTGGCCCCACCACGGGAGGGTCCCACGGGACGGGGCTGGGAGAGCCCCACGGGCACCCCAAAGGCCTTGGGGCCAGGCAGAGCTGGCGCCTTGTCCTCCCACGCGGGATGCTCCAGACCCTGCCCCTTCCCTCTGGATTCACCTCCGGCTCCCTCCAGAAGCACCGGAGCTTTACAGTGCCCTCTGCCCCACTAGGAGCCCTTCCCAGCCTGCCGGCATGGGGATTTCCCAAGGGATGGTGCCAGCTCCAAGGCTTGCTCTGACTCAGTTTCCCCGTCTCCGCCGGGCCATCACCTTTACCAGACGCTGCCCCAAGCTGGGGGTCACCTCCGCCCTGATCTAGGGCTGAACTGGTGTTACTGGTGCTGGTCCCCAGCAGCGGCCGGGAAAGGGGGTTTAGCAGGTGAGCAACACGTGCCAGGGAGGAAGGGGGATGAGAGGAGGAGGGAAGCTTGGGGTGCCAATTAAGGGCCACCAGGGAGCCGGGTTAATTGGAGACACTCCTGTGACCTAACCCGGTGATGGTGGTATGAGGGCCAGGAACACCCGCTGCTCCGTGCTGCGAGGGAGCTCGTCTCTGTAATTTACAGGTGTCCCCGATCCTCCCCTGCCTGTGTGCACGGGCTCCCTGGCTAAAAACACCCACCTTGGCGTGGGGAAGCTGCCAGGAGACCACGGAGCAACCCTCCCACCATCACTCCTGGCAGCGCCAGGCCCGCCCTGGCCTTGCTGTGGCCTGGTCCCCAGCCCCTGGGGTGAGGTGGAAAAGCCCTCACAGAGGACCTGGTCTTTGGTGCTGCCTCTTGGTGCCCACCCAGCAGCCAGGCAGGACCAGGACAAAGGCCACGAGGAAGGAAAACACAACTCAAATGAACCCTGGTGAAAAGATGCGTGGCTTAGCAGCCATAGATGCTTCCCCTGCCTGGAGGGAGCTTGGCAGCCTGGGCACAGCTGCTCGCAGGAGTCTTCATGGCTTGGGAGGTCACAGCAATTTGCTGGTGGTGCCCTTTCGGGGTTGAATCACCAGAAACAGAGACCGTCCTGTGATCATGGTAGCCCCATCCTCCCAGAGCGCCCAGGAACCGTGGCTTTGCAATGGAAAGCTCCTGCCTCCATCCTCCAGCTGCATTTACCTGTACAGGACCTGTATGGATCCCCTCCGACACCAAGGCAGCGGCAGCACCAGGGCAGGCACAGCTGACTGGGATTTGGTTCCCAGACCACACCACCTCTGGCTGCTGAATCGTCCTACACATTTTTTGGTAAGAACTACATCAGTTTGCCCAGCAGGTCTAAACTGACCAATTTTCCTCTTTCCAAAAACAAGCCTACTATACTCTTGAAAGTGTGTGTATATATATATATATGTATATATATTGAAAAACAAAACCAAACCCCAAACCACCACCACCAGAGGATTTCATTTTAAAGCTGTAGGTTGATCAAACACCGTTAATTTGAAGCTATGGTACACATTACTTTCCTCCTTCATTTGAAGTGGAAATAAGGCACACATTTTTAAACAGAAAGGGTAATTAACCACTGAATCTATTTAAGATAAGCCGTCCTGGCGTTCACTCCTTTCCTGTGCAAATTTACAATTGAGATTGCTTTTCCTTCTCAAAGAGGAGCACGCTTCGGTTCTCGAGCTTCTGGATGCGATGCCAGAATTCCTGGGAGAAGTTTTCCAGGCTGTGCCCTGCAGCAGAGCACTGCCCTGTCCCCTAAATTTGACAGAAATACTCTGAGCCTTGCCTTCAGACATCAAAGAGGGGGAAGGACCAGTTAAGGAGTGGCCAGGAATAGCCCCCAGGGAGAACCTGCTATGGTGTTTGTGCCTTGGGCACAGGCAGACATGGGGTGGGGATGCCCAGGGGGATGTGCTCTCTTTTGGGGTATGGGCAGCCACACGGTGCCCCAGCTGAGCTGCATCCTGCACTACTGACCGACTGCCTGTCACCCCAAGTCCTCTTCAAAGTCTGAGTGGGAGGAGAGAGCAAAGAACGAAGAGAAAAGGTTAATATGGGGTAAATATATGCATTTATTTATTTTAAACAAAACAAAACAACAACAAAAAAGCCCACCCTTGCTAAACAAAGCAGCCGGCCGCTGGGAATCCTGTCAGAAGGAGAGACGGGGATTGGAAGTGACAGGAGCCCCGCTCCCAGCGCTGCAGCAAAGCAGGAGGCGTCGCAATCTCCAGTCCCCCGCTGGCTGCCAAGAATGGAGCCAGCAGGGAGAGAGGCGGCGGGAGCGCGGCGCTTGTTTGTTTTCTGGCCACCCCAGGAGCCAGGGTCTTAAAACTGCGGTAGCCTTTGTTTTAAAAGGGGCTGTTAAGGAAAATGGAAAAATCCAGGGATGCTATCGGCAGGACTTTTTTAAGAGGAAGGTATTGTGAGGGCAAAGGGTGCTTGCGTTAAAATTCGGGTGAGCCGCAAGCATGTCAGCATCCCCAGCCATTGTGTTGCATGGCGGTGCCGCGATATGTCAATTACTCACTCATTATTGAACAGCAGGGTTCTGATTAGCTTATAAAACAAATTTGTGCTTCTCCTACCAGGATCTTGCAAGAGTATCCAGAAAAGCACAAAGTCTTTATAGTTTCCCCCCACCCACCCCTTTTTAATGGGCAGGCCGGCTGGGGCTCGGTGCGTCAGTCACATCCCCTCCCTGACTTGCAGGGCGGACTCATTTGCCATCAGCCACGAATGGAGAGTTTGTTAATTAAAAAGTATGCTGTGGTTTTTGGAGTAAGTGTTGTTTGCTTGTTGTTTTTCTGGTGCCCTGTATCAGAAGTGCGATCCGCATACACGGGGGGGCTCAAAGACACGGGCCTGATACTTTGACGGCGTCCTTCCCACCGAAAGGAAAACAGGAGAGATTCACAGCTTAACCTTTGTATTTAAGTTATCTTCTGAACAGTTAAAAAAAAAAAAAAAAAAAAAGAAACAAAACACACTGTTACCATGACCCTAGCTCAAGTGAACATTAGTACATTAACTACACATCACCGTAACATAATCACGAAATTCAAAGCACTCATTACTTAAGAATCCAGATAACAAATATAGCGGGGTAACAACCCAAAAACTCTGGAGAAACCATATTCTTTCTCACCTCTCCCACTCCTGCTCCCATCTCAGTCTGAGCAGGCAGTGATGCAGCACAGGCTGGCCTGGCAGGCTCTCAGGAAGGTACTGATGGTAAATGGCTGGAGAAACCAGCCCTGCTCCTTTTTGCTCAGCTCCCAATTATTTTCTGCCATGCTAAAACCGTGGGTAGGCTGGCTGAGACATGCAACGCCTCACACGATAAAGACAAAGCAGCTGAAAGCACATGTATGCTCCCCCGACGGCTCCAGATTCTCACACTGAATTGCCCCCAACATCTCACAGCTAGCTCCTTGCCAGCAAACAGCCCGGGACAGGCTGGCCAGCCTTCCTCCTGCACGCAGAGCTTAAAACTCTGTCTGTAAAGGCAAGACAATATTGCGGCGTACAGGTATGGAGCTGAGGTGCCCTGTGATGAAGACTGGTGTTTCAGGCTGATTTTCTGGCCACGGCTGCTCTCGTTTTGTGCTTGAGCAGGAATGAGGATACCTTCTAAGGCAATAGGTTATTAATAAAGGGACCTATGTAGGAGTCAGTTACGATATAGTAAAGGCTCGTACATCTACACACATCAGCATCCCTCTAATTTTCAGAGTATCTGTTTAATGTCACTAAGGATTAACTGGTGGTGACAACTCCTGGGGGTATCAGGGACTAAAAGGGAAACCCAATGGCTTTTGAGAGCAAGCACAAAGTCACGGGAAGAATTTTCTGACAAGACAAAGGATGATTTATTCTGGCCTGGTATCAAGGCTCATCATGGGAGAGAAGCTTTGGGAATGTGCCAGGAATTAGTCTATAGCTCATTAAAAAATAAAAAATAAAAAAAATAAAATAAAAAAGAGGGGGAAGGGAAAAGGAGAGGAAGCCAAATCTGAGCCTCAGCAGACAACTGCTCCCCTGGGCCCACTGCTGGGGTTTCACAGAAGGAATGCACCCCAGGGACCTGTTGCTTCTGTGAGTCTCAGTATTGGAAGTGGGGACAAAGACCGTGGCCCCTCATGCCAATCAGTCCAGTAGGGCTTTGCTGGCAGGAGGAAGGAGGGATTTCATATGGAGACCTCCTCTGGGGACAGCCGGGGCTCTTGCTGTTGCCCCTTCCTTCTGGGAAGCTGTTGCTTATTGCTTCTGGGGGGGCAACAGAAGGGCAAGGCTCAGCATGTCAGATGCATCATGCATGCCACTTGGAGACCCCGGCAACGTTCTCTCTTCTCTTGGCCACTGTAGCTTAGACCAACCCTTCCCGTTCATGCCCCCAGTGCAACCCAAAAGGGGGTATCAACTGACCAGCTCAGCAGCAGGAGGCAATACCTGATTACCTCCTGACATTTCTGATGTTCTTATAGGAATCCTTTGTTCTTGTGAGCCTCGTACACAAGCTAAGAAATATATTTTCAGCATTGTCCCCACTCCCGTAGAGGTCCATCTCCATCCCCACACTTCCTTCCTAGCTTTCAACCACGTGGGTTGCCTCCTTCTCCTCCCACAAGAGCAAGCCTGCAGTAGGAAGGCTGGCGGCACTTCTCGTCAGCTTCCCTAACCAGGAAGAGCTGCTGGTACTGTGCATCAACCACAAACATGCCAGTTTGGGAATCATCAGCCACGAAAGTCAGATCTAAAATGGTGCTGAAGGAAGGTGCCGTCAGAGCTAGGCAAAGAGCCCAAGCTGGAGATGTGCTTCCCATCAGAGCCGGGATGCTAAAAACCTCAGAGCCAAGCCTGGGGCTCTGCTCAGACTGGGGAAGGAGCACGTGGCAGGGGCTGGAAACACGTACCCAGGAGCAGAGAAATGCGCGCGATACCATGGTACTCTCCAGCTTTTTCAGTGTTGTTCCAAAAAAAAAAAAAATAGGAAAAAGAAAAAAGGATCCTTTGGAGCAGGAGGCAGGTAGGTGGAGCGTGGTGGTCCAAGTCAGCTTCCAGTTTAGAAACAAGTGTAAAGCATTTCAGCGTTTCTGATGATCACGGACTTCTCGACTGGTCACCTGAATCCTTCCGTTCCAGCAGCCATGTGTCTGTCCCTGAAGGTTGATGAGGAGCAGAGGGAGCTGCTCCCCGGGAGACAGCCGCACGAGTTCTCTCACTGCAAATTCCTTCACGCCGTTCTCTATTTGCATATTTTAAAGCAAGCCGTATTCCTCTGAGGATGAGAAATATTTGCAGCGCAGCTGTGCCCTATTGCCAAAGGAGTCACAAGCAGGAGGTGGTGTGGCCGCAGCGGATTGTCCTGCTCTGATGTCCCACACCTCCAGGACTTTGGATCCCGTAGTTCGAGGCGGAAGGCTAGCGCGAGCTTCCTACTCGTGGGAGAAGTGACGATCTCTACTCAGCAGAGGTATTTCATTTCATTTCAAAGCAATGTGCAAACACTTAGAGCCCACAGACGCTTCCAGCCCCTTTTTATCTCCTTTCAGCAAGCTCGTTCTAGCTCTTTTCATTATAAACTCTGCAATTGCTCCAACCCAGCTAAGGGATTACCCAGTCGGTTCACACTGAAACCTCTCTCTCACACGCACTCTTGCACACACACACACGCACACACACACACGTATCCTAAGGGGGGAATTTGAAAAGCCACTCTCTTCTGACACTGAGAGATCTACTTACCAGATTGCTCCTCCCTGGGGGCACAATGAACACCACCAAATGTCAGGCTGTGGCAGTTTCAAGTTCAAGTTAATCAGTTAACTCCTGTTTCCTTCTTAGCTATCAGCTAATCTGCACAACTCGGGAGCGGGGTAGGAAGCCCTGCCCTTCTGCAGCTCTGTACCAAGTACCCAGACACAGTCCCTTCTGGAAGGCGAGACACTGTTCTTATCGTTTGCCAAAACCAGATTCCAGCTGTTGCTCACAAACTGTACCTTGAACAGCTCTATGCAGAGCTCAAACTATGGTTAACTACCATTTGAACACCCGACAGTGCTCAGAAGTTACAGGACAGCAGCACGGAGCAGCAGGGCTGTGACAACCATGGACAATCGGCAGTGGTGGTGCCTGTGACTGGCCAGCTGGTCTTCCGTTTCTCCCAAATTCTTGCAACTAATAAAATAAAATGCATCCTTGCAGGCGGTACCCACAAAGACACAGTTAAATTAGGAAGTCTGCAGCCTTCAGAGGCTGGAGTAACAGATTGGTGTTTTCTACAGTCACCTAAATGGGAAAGGCAGAGGATGACCAGACAAAATGAGGAAAGTAACCATTAAATCTGAAGCCTAGGTTTATCCCCTACTGATACGCAACCATGCTGCAGACCAGGTCATAACTGAACTTAGAGGAACAGCGTTCAAGTAACACTAAGGATAAGATGCAGAACTTCAACTGAGAGATGTCTGGGATGTGCGCTTTGATTCTCCCAGCTCCCCTGCCAGTTTTGCTTTGGGACTGCACTATGTCTGATATGTGTAACTGCCTGAAATCTAAAACGGCCTTCCTAGGCTCAGAAGTAGTGTCAAAATTAGTTGTGGATGAACTTTCTATAGTCACTCAGAACATGTAGGACTCTGCAGAGATAAGTCATGCTGTCAATGTTACCTGAACAGAGCAGAGTTAACCTGTTTGACCCTTTTTACAGCAATGATTCCAACAGGAGTGTCACCACACGCTCCGAGATGCTCTTTTGAACAGATGTAGTCTCTAGGCTCAGAGAAAACCCAGGGAGCTGGGTGCTTAACGCTGCTGCTCATGCGCTGCAGGAACCATGCCAGGTACACCCTATGCACCTGCTTTCCATTCCTCTATACCTCCACTGCTTTCTCATCCATCCTGGCTGTCACTGAAATGATTTAAGCTCTCTGAACTGCTCTTTGGGGACCCCAGGCCCAGCTCCTTGCAAAATTTCATTGGTGGGAAAAGCGCATCCCAAGCAATTAGAAACAATGCAACTGCTTCCGTAGCAAAGTGAAGATGATGAAAATAGCTGAATATAATTTTCCATCTGCCAAGTTCCAAGTTTAGAGGGTGTTACAAAGCCTGTTTAAAACTTCCCTAGCCCAGAGACAAAGTGCCCTGACTTCTCACTGCAGGACTGGAGCAACTCCCTGCTATAACCCAGCGGGGTCATTCAAGACCTGCAGTGGAAGATGTGGGCACAGCCCGGAATGGCCAGCGACTGATTTACACAGACTTTCCTGATCCAAATGCAGGCCTGCTGCATCTCCTCTCAGCCTTCCTCTCTAGAAAGAGCCATGTTCCCCAGACCTCTCTGCCTAGTTTGAAGATAGGTAGAGTTTTTTCTCGTGTCCGTCCCCCCAGGGCTATTTTTATCTCCTAAACAACAGCAATTTGCAAAAGCCGCGGCCAGAAAGCGAAGATCCAGCTCAGCTATCAGCGAAGGGACTAATCCCGTGTCCCTACACCGCAATGCAGCATGCATGTAGGTTAGAGAAGCACACCAAAGACTCTCCCTCATAGAGCTTTCTAGTAAGGCCAGCCCCAGAACTGCTGTAGAGTTGTCCTGGAACCACTCCTAACTTCACTGTCTTTAAAGTCGGCCGTCATCTACCCACCTGCCATCACCAGGAGACCGTACCTTGGATGGAAGGAAAGGAGCAGAGTCCAGCTCCCCTCCTCGTCCTATTTACAGAACGATTCCTAAGCCATCAGCTGTCTTCGGGGAATACAGCAGGGGTAAGATTGTCCTTCATACAAACCATCTCTTTGCTAGTGAAGTACTGAACTCAGAAATGTTTCACTGGGATGGAGGGAACTGGACCTCGGCCCCAGTCCCTCATGCTTGGGACTTGGGCAGAAGAGTGTTTCACTTTTCACTGACTAGCATTCCCCAGCCAAGCAGATGTTAAAGGAGACTACGATACACATCCAGCTTCCAAAGGGTTAGCAGAGCAGGCAGGAGAGGAAAGAGATGGACTTAGCTCATAATAGTCAAATTTCAAGGGTCCTCTCTCCAAAGGAATAGGTCTGCAGTCAGAACAGCCAAAAGCCGCAGGGACGGGGGGGGCTGGTCTGGCTGTTATATGCATTTCTGTTGCTCTTCAGAGTCGAATGCTTTTACAAAGGCCTAGCAATGGATATTGATTTCAGTCTGAGAGTAGCAGCCTCCTCCCCACCCACCCTGGAGTGACTCTCCCAGCAGGGTGCACTGTGGCTATAAGTCTTCTGCTTAAGAGCAAAGCAACACATTCTGGCAACATCTTAAATATATTCACAGGACATCTGTGACTGGGTTTGGAGGGGAACCAAACAGGGTAAAGGGGAGAGGAGTGAACAGGAAGATGGGGACAAGGGAGGAAAGGGATGGGAAGGTTTAAAAATGTTAATTGTTCATGAAAGATAAAAGTCATCTTCTGATATAGCAGCACTTTAGCAGTCAGCCGCGCTGAGTAGACCCTGTCTGAGATCAACCGCATGCCAACTTTGTTCCAGAAACAAGTCTGAGAGCTTCTCTCTTCAGCAAGTATTGGTTACGTGGATAGTTCTTTTGTCCTGGCATTGGCAGATAATTTAAATACTGCAGCTTAAATGAGTCCTGGGAACAAAAAACAGAACAAACCAAACAAACCCCATTTGTACTAAGCCTTTTAATGATTTAAAAGAACACCTGATTGACCAGAGTGTTTGAGAAAATCAAAGTAGCTGATGTGACAGCTCTGGAGCATCACTCTATATTTACTCGTCAAACAGGATATAGGATGTGCTCCAGGACACAGCGTTTTCATGGAAAAATGTCATCGTGAACATCCCCTTGCAGAAGCCTGTCAGCTCATCTGCCTTTTTTCTCAAGCTACTAGCAGCAGTGGTACCCACCAGAGTGGGCAATCGTGCCATCCCACTCTGCTGACAGACATCAAATCCACTCTGCAAATGACCCAAACATAAGAACCACAATTTCCTCCCCACGTTGTGCTGGCCAAGACAAAAAGGTAAGGTGACGAGCAGACCAGCCAGGCTCTGACATGAGCAATTTAACAGCCATGCTGTAGTAGAAAGGAGGAGGGCTGGCCCTGTCAGTAAATGATTTTGCATATTGATGCATCTCGATTTAATTTGCCAGGTCTTGTGCCCCAGTATCTTCCCCCTTAGCCAAACTGCTCTCTTGCAGTTTGAATCAGCTTGCTGCAGAGCGAGAAGAATGGCCACCACTTCAGCGGGAGGGAATAAAGCTGACACTTCTTGGCGAAACGCTCCTGCCTGGTTACAACTGCCCAGGGTCAGGCCATCTGCATCCCCTTGTTAGGCAGCAGCTGCTCTGCTCGCTCTGCAGAAACCCTTCTTCCTTCTGGACAGCAGTGATAGCTGATTTAATTATTGATGATGATGGACAGAGGAGGAGTTCTTCCAGAAAACTCACAGGCACCACATGCCACAAATCCTAGGATAAAGACCTTGTTCTAAGGTATCAGAATCCTTGCTGTCCTTTCACAGGTCACTGAAGTTATTGTGCAACTAAGATGAGAAATACTGATAGACTCAGCTAGGCATTCAAGCAGCATGCTCATATTATGTCCAGCGTCATCCTTGAGCCTCTTTAATTATTATTATTATCATTATTACTACTATTTTTACCTGTGCGAGTGTGAGGTACAGTGTAGTGTTATTTATCTTGAGATGTAAGTGTACGTTCTGGACGGGGAACGAGTGGATTCTGCTTGGGCAGCTGGGTCATTCAGAAAATCCCAGATGAGGATGGTGTCATCGTGCGAGCTGCTAACAATCTGGAACTCGTCAAACTGAAGTCGAAAGACTCTTCCAGAATGCTCCTAAAAGCAAGTGGAAGACACCGCATGTTAATTCACAAACCTGCTGGCACCTAGGATGGAGCAGGAAAGAAAAACCTGGGCTGGGCTTCTAGCACTACATTAATTCCTCAGTCAGAAAACTCGGACACATTGCGCCTTCCCATCACATAGTGTAAACTAAACCACCTTCAGTGAAATGAGTTTGCCGTATTTCCGTTCTTGGCTCACTGGAATTTTATGTTACATTTACTTATCACTCCTTCAGTCCTGATAACGCACAGCGCAGAACAAACCAAGCTCTCTCCACCACGGGGAGCAGCCTGGTGAGTCCGATGGGAGCAGTCTCTTCCTTGTTTTATGGCAAAGTTCTTTCCTAAAATCACAGCACTCCCAGATGCAGGAGGTTACAGGGGGAGAGACAAGAATTTTGCAGACAAGACTTGGCACCATTACTGCTGCAGAAGAGGGAAGAGCTTAATACTGGAGGACACTAAGGAGCCTGTTGTAAAGTCCAGTGACACCGTAATAATTCCTCTTAAGCAGTTCTAAAAATATGAACCAGAAAGGGCATTCTTTATAGGCAGTTTGCATTCTGCTCTGAGGCTGAGGGGAAATGGCATGACGATTTGGCAAGAGTTCAGCCTGTAATTAACAGGAGGTAACGGCAAGATCCTGGATATCACAAAGCAAATCCACTATGCTTTCCCTTTTGTGCCGGCTATTTGTTCTTGGTGCTTACTGCTGCAAGAGCGAGCAGGAGCATCCACCTAAGTCAGAAGGGAACAGAAACCACGCAGGTGGGACAAGCCCTCTCTCTTCCATTAGTATATATTTCTCTGGAGTGTCTACCTGTTGTGAGAGGCCCAGGGTTGGGAAAAAATGCTTACCAGTATTTTAATATTGAAAATACATTTTTTTCAAACATTGGGCAAAAGAGAATTACTAGCTACGAAATGGGAAATCTGTCTTATGGCATGGGACTCTGAAAATACAGCTCAGTTTGAAAAGCACACAGAGAGCACAACAGCTGCTTTAAAGGGCATCTCTGAATCTCTAAGCTAACTGAAAACACACACACACTCCAAAGTCTGATTCCATTTTGTCTGACATTTTTTTAAAAAGTCCAGTTATTCGGACCTTCTTGGTCTTCTAACCAAACAACCCTAATTTATCTTAAAACCACTCTCTATCTTCCCACCTATTCCAAAGAGAAACGTGTTTCCAGACTCTATATTATATCAGCGAAGAAGTTCTTGCTAAAAGTATCACTGCAACTGTCAGATCCACTGAGGGACTGTTCTCAAGGACACCAAGAGAGAGGTACTTCTAAAAAAGTGTTTTGAAAAGGACCCGGACTTTTTAGCTCATGAGGAAGCTGCACTTATTCTGCGCTTGGAAAGCTTCTGTCAAACTCAGGCGGCCGCTGTTCCAGCTAACGGAAGGGACCTGGCATGCAGCGAGCATTTGTTATCTGTGCACTTTCCTCCTACTGTTTGAAAATTGAACATGAGCAGCAGGAGACTCACGATGTTCATTGTGCAGCCAGGTTTAATTTTGGAGGCCGAGGGAAGAGAGGAAAAAAAAAAAAACCATGGGTAAGCGGGTATAAGGACGCCCTGTTGTCATAAACATGAAAAGCCCTAAAAGCACAACAGCCTCCTCTGCCCCTCCTCTTCTGGCCCCCTCCATCGCTATCAAACAGGGATTTATGAGGATCCATGTGTTGAGATTCCTACAGTGTTTCCATCCCACCGCTTCTGATTTATAATATAATTAGTTGGGGCACTTTGGCTGTCCACTGCTGGAAAATGCGGAGGAAATCACACCAGTTAAATTAAGTCTACAGGTTACTAGGCACACATTTGTCTCAGGCTGGAGCAAGAACACTACCATCAAGCTGAAGTCTTAGACTCTTGGGATAAAAGTGTTCATGGGCATGGAGTTGTTTGCCATAGTTTGCAACCGGATGGCTGAAGACAAAGGATTTTTCTGGATTTCAGCCAAGAAATTATTTGCAGTTCAACCTGGCCACCAAGAAGGTTTTTCAACGTAGTACCTGCAGGCATCCAAGGCTCTCACAGACTCTTACTCTGAAGCTTTTGGTCCAAATATGACTGGAAGAGTTAGCGTGGCTTAATGATCGGCTGCCTGTCAGCTGAGTCACAGCAACCCTCACAGCCCGTGCAAGGTGTGAAGTAAAATACAAAAAAAATCTATAAAATCTAGCAAAATCTACAGCAACAGTAGCAGTTCAGGTGGTAGATGCCTGTGCAGAAGGTCAGCTAGAGCAGCTCAGCTGATGAGAAGTAACCACACCTTTAGAGGTTTAGAGCACACGCAATGGCCACATGCTACTGCAGGAAAAGGTCTAATCATCATCCCAACATCATCCCAAAATTTCCTTTCTAAAAGAAAATAATAATTCAGTACTTTTTTTTTTTTTTTTTTCCAATGTGAATACCGTACTGGACTGAAATCTTCCTTTAACCCCGGGAAAGTCTATCGGAGCAGCAGCAGTGCATGTTTTCTGGGGTGAACATGCTGGAGGAATGCTTATAGGAACCACCCCATGGCCTTGGATGCTCCATCATTTTTGTCAAAACCTTCCCACATTATTCCAAGAACAGTGCAAAGCCACTGCTAAGCATGACTGCACCCGTTGCTACCACTCACACAATGACATTTTTACCACACCATCATCAGACCTGCACTAAATATCACTGGAGAGCATTAAAGTAGTAGTCACTGTTTAAAGATGAAGCAATTTGACTGTCTGTTCCAGTCCTTAGCCTTTGTTTCCTCAAACACCCAAAAGACAGTTAAAAGCAATGAAAACGTTGCTTTTGTTGCTACTTTTCTCCTCCAATTTGGAATGTACTATTTTCCTGAAGGAATTTCCTGTCAACAACTCACAACACCATGTACTGCTACATCAGTAGGTACATACAGGCTGAAGTAAAGACTAGTCTCAAAAACGATTTAGTTATTAACTTCAAATCACAGAACAGAACTGTTGAAAAGTGAATGAAACCTCCACAGGTGTTAATTTTTAATCCTTTACAGCCTGCAAGATTAAAAGTAAGGGTTGGACACCCAAAGAAGCCAGACCCCTGGAAATGATTCTTAGATCCTGCAGATTGGTGCTAAACTGACTTGAGTTTTCATGGCTCAAGACAGCCCTGAGCAAGAACACTTTTCTGCTCCCTCCACCACCCCTACCAAAAGCTCTTACCACAAGGGTTCGCAAGCAGAGGGTCCCTGCTGGAGCACGGGGGTCCAAAGCAGCCACAAGATCCCATACCTTAATTTTCCTAGTAGTGAATAAATAGAAAAACACCATGGCTCTGTCAAAAAGGAATCAAGTGCTCACAGAAAAAGCAAAGAACTGTTAGCACAGTTTAGCTGATACAGCCGTCCATGGAAAACTACAGAAATACTGCTCTTGAGACGTGGTTCTTGCACTTCCCCTTTGTAAAGCTCACAGATCTTAACGGGAGAAAAGAATATGTTGTCAACAAAGTAAAACATATAAAAGGCAGGTAATAATAACAAAAAGGAACATGTGGGAGGGTTAGTGCAGACACTAGTCCCTAATGGCAAATAGGCCAGAAGACAGCCACAGATGGGAAAAACTGTTCTTACCCATTTAGCTACAAGATGTTACGCATCTACTCTGCCAGATATTCTTACAAGCTAAAGAAATGAACCACGCACATCAAATAACACTGACTTATTTAAAAAGCAAGAAACAAAACAAACAAACAAACAAAAAGACAAACAGGTGTACTTTGTGGCATCATCCTGATTTACTGGCCATGAAAAGGACCTCTCGGTATGACAGACAAAGACGCTAATTTTCATAAGGAAGATCCAGCAAAGTGGGATGTGAAACACAGAGAAAGAAAGTAAGAGGCAAGGTATTAACGGCACTGACAGCCTCACCCATCGTATGCCCCGCTGACTATCCTCTTGTTATCAAAGCGTATGCATCTCACCAGCTCTTCGTGGCCTTCCAGTACTCGTAAACATGCCCCACACTCGATATCCCATAGCCTGGAAGAGATTAGGAAGTAATGCGAGTTTCTGAGTATCTGATTATTAGAAGGAAACATTTGGTCTTTGCTTGTCATTAATGGAAACTTGGAATAATTTATATAATTTATGATAAAACAACAAAGAAGAAACAACCTATATTCATCACTCCTTTTCCTGCAGTGAATCTGATGTGTGTTTTTCATTGTGACCCTGGTATGCTACAGTATCACACAGGAAATGATTCAGAGATCCAAACATCTTCAGACCAGTCATGTCTACCACCTACTCCCCTAGTTACACAAGACACACACAGGCTATATCCCGGCTATCTTCTAGGGAGCCTCATAACTTTATTTTACTGAAGTCAGTTTTTCATAAAAGTATCCAGCTTTGATTTGCAGATGTTAAGACAGGGAGACTCACCAGTCCTTTGGCAGCTTGTTCCAATGGGTAAAATCACCTTCACAAGGCTTTTTGCCCTTTTCTGTACCTCTGTATGCCTATTTCCGATTTGGAGGCTGATGTCAGACAAATTATGACATCAATACAGTGGTGAAAGGCACAAGAACTAACAAGCCCCTTTTATTTGTCATTTTCTCTCACTGAAAGTTTATCTACTCTGTAGTTAAGACACCTTATACATAAGCTAAAGTGGGCAGTCTGTGTTTATAATTTTGTAATGTATTTTATTCCTGCTCTCCAATAATTTCTGTGGCTCACTGCTACCTGTTTCTAATAATCCCATCTTTTTTAAAAACTTCCTGCACCAAAACCAGGACACAATATTCCAGTAACAGACTGAGCAATGTCTTATTCTTTCAACTGTAAAAAACTCAGCTTGGGGCTTTGTAAAGGATGTTTAGCATGGAGAATAAATCAAAATACATTAAATTTTACACTTAGATACTACATTGAAAAATATGTAAGAGATGCTTGAAACAGTTATAAGAAATAAGTCTGTTTGCTTTCCATACTTTTGCCAGCTTTTTGACATGATTCCTAATTATCATGGATAAAGAAAGGATTATTTGCCTACAAGAACTGATATTCTTGACACGTATTGTCTACAGGTGTTCCCTCTAAGTGAGATGTGCTCTGTTCATGACAAACAGCAATCTTTCAGTAGCAGCATCTGACACACAGCTGAAAGAAAGCAGTCACATGTGTTCTTGAACGCTTATTCGGTCAGAGTTCAGGCTGACAGGGACTTCACAGGAGTGAGGTTCATGGTTCGTGGGATTTCTCTGGGTGACATAACCCAAAGAAACACAGCCACTGAGGGGTCAGGTGAGTTTTCCTCAAGAGACAGAGATATAAATTGTCCCCACGCATTTCACTCCTGGGACCCCCAAGGAATAATCCGGATGCAGCAGACTTGTGGCGGATAATAATTTTGTCTGTCCTTCCACAACAAGCTGCCCTCACTTTGGCCAACCAAGGAATGAACACACCTTTTTCTTTGCTGTACTGGGAAAGGGTCACTCTGTGCACACACTTGAAGCCGAAGAGGAGCAGAAGACGATTCTTTAGGCTATGAAGTTAACCTTTCAGGAAACTGTGAAGATCCCAGCAGTTTTCACACTAGCACCAGCACACCAGACAAGGTCAGAGCATGCAAATTCATGGCAAAGGTCAGCCAAAGGCACTCTGGCTGGTCAGAGTGCATTACATCTCCCAAGGACTGCAAACAGGATGGACAATGCCAGAAATGAACCGGTGCAGAAAGGTTTAAAGAGCTATCTTGTGCCAGGAACTTTCATGCCATGTGTTTCCATTCCTTGCCATCTATCCTGAGATGGCCAGCAGCTCTGGGAAAGTGCATCACACTAATTCAGGCCTGTATTACCAGGTCCCGGTTTGATTTTTTACCTGAATTTGACTGTGATTAGAAAAGATGATCACAGCCTTAGCCATGTGGGGAATGGGCCTTCACATACATCTAGAATTGGTACCAAAGGTACCCCCCCGGTTTGATAACCTCCTCAAATTTCTACTTCTTTAAATAGTCAAATGACCAAACTGTAAGAAAACTACTCTTTGGCTTGAGAATTGTGAGAAACAAAGTTGTGTTGTTGCAGTAGAAAGTGTTTTTGCAATAGAATGTGTTTTTGGAAAACTTCAAATTCCCCATCAGGAGGCAACCCCTACTAGAGGCCAACACACAACATCTGTTATTTTACAATGGATTAAAATCACACATACAAAACACCAAGCCACCCACAGAGAGGACTTAGTAACCTGCCTTTTCTTAATCACCCTTCCACTGACATATGCCTTCTGCTAATGGCTGAGAGAAAACTATGTGAACAGGTAAGCCTTGCACCTTGCCCACACAGTTGCCAAACTGGACTTCCATTAGGATTCACTGCCAACATTCCTGGAATTCTAGCACAATTTATCTGTCAGCTAGGGATTTTGTCCAATGTAAGCATAAAAGTAATCATACTCCTCTGTAGTGTTATCATGACATTGACATTTATTTTTGTTAGTATTACAAGTCATATTTTAGATCCTTCCCTAACTGGTGTACTATTTAACTATTTCTTACTCTAATTCTGAGACCAAGTTTTACAGTATGGTTGCAGAGTGTTATTTTTTTCTGTTTGAAGTGCAGGAGGTCTTACTACATACGTGGTGCTGTTCTTACACAAAGCCTGTTAATACTGATTCCCCTGATTAACAGACAGAAGTCCCAGCTCTCTTGGTCATGCTCTCAGCCAGCCATATACTAAAATCTGGTACAACAACCTGATAATGACAACTAAAGGACCACTATTTTCCAGAATGCAAAGCAGGGAGAGGCAGCGTACTGCAAGCCAACTCCACAGGCAAACATCAGCATGAATCATACTCACTGAGGAGAAATAATTTCTGACATGGAAAGTGAAAGCTTTCTGCTTAGCCTGTCCAGCTTTAAAATTTTATCAGAAGGCACACAGTTCTTTAAAGGCATGGTGAAGACAAAAGGGAGGCTGCTCTTCCCTCCGTTTGCATGACAGAGCCACCCCCCTGCACGACTTACACTACTATTCAAGCTTGCTCAGGACACCCAGAGATTAGTGGGACATCCCTCTGCCAGCAGCTGCAGGATGTAGGGAGAAATCCTGGCTCACGATACCAGAAGGAGTTAAATCTCAGATTGCAACAAGGGCAGCTGGAGAAGTGCAAAAGGCAGCAAACTGAACTTCATGCTCTAAACCAGCTGTTCCAAACTTAACCCAGTGCCAAGTACCACAAGAAGAGTTTGGCCAGAGCCCAGGAGGATTTCTGCAGAGGATTAAATGCCTCTTACAGCAAATCTGACCCCTTTAACTAGACACATAGCCCAATTAAAATATCACAAGAGGACATCACAGAAAGTGGTACTTGCCAGCTCTTTCATACACCAGAATTGTCAGAGCAATGCAACTTGTTGATTAGTATGGGACTCTGGAGATATAGAGGATGAAAGACAACACAGTAAACCAGACTTCCAATATCTCTTTTCAGTAGTTCCCAATGTTCTATACCAAAGGAAGCATATTTCAGGGAAGACAAAGGTACAGAGCACTTCGGTTGCCTAACCTCTGCATATCCCAGGGAATCAGAGAGAACGTGCTTGCAAAGACATCTGCAGTGGGGACCGTGTCTCTCACCTGATCGTATTATCTGAAGAGCCGCTCACTACCAGCCTGTCTCTGTACTGCAGACATGCAATGCCTCGTTTGTGGCCATTTAAGGTGCGCACAAATTCGCAGGTACTAGTGTTCCATACCTGTGACAGGAAGGGGGAGAACCACACAGGCAAAATTACTGAGAGACAAACAAAATCTGGCATCTGTATGACATACAGGTGCATTGAGGATGTTCTTAATTGGAGACATGACCATTAAGACTGGGAAAATTACCCCTCCAATGACTTGTGACTGTAGCCTGCAACTGTTAGCAGCTTGGGTCACTGTACACAGGTTTTTGCCATACTGTATTAGAATTAGCTTCCAAAATCAGACTTCAGCACTCTCAGGCTATGTTTAGTCTACACAGGAACTCAGTTTTAATGCTGCATCTTGGGATCACAGCAGTAACACTAAAGTGACTCCTATGCACTCACCTTTGCTTTTGCCCCCATGCTGCCCTCTCTGACAACTCTGCGTGTGACCAGTGCTGAAATAGATTATGGAACCAGTCAAGTTGAAAAAGCACCCAAGAAAAATAGTCCTTTTTCAACTACATCTGCACTTGGATCTCATTTGCCATACAGTTCTGTAAACAAGTTCTGCAAGCTCAATAGAAGAGGGACTGCTGGAAGTGAGCAGTAGGAAGAATACTGCTTCCAAAGTATTCTTCCTACTGATCTTTACTGATCTTTAGCTGTTATGAAGTAACAGCTAAAGATCATCTTCCCTGTCTCGTCACTGTTCTTGCTTGTTAAATACCCAGTGCTGCAAATAAAAAGCCTCTGAAATACCTCACCTTGATAGTTCTGTCACCTGATGCAGATACGATGTACTTGTCATCGAAGTCCACTACGTTGACAGCAGCTCGGTGCCCTACTAGCACCCTCCTCAGGGTGATGTCTGTTGGTGAGGCCATGTCCCACACAGCAATGGATCGGTCTTTGGAACATGTCACCATCATGCCGTTATTGAAGCGGAGGTGCAATACTGCTTCACAGTGGTGAATCAGTGTATTCAGCATCTCGCCCGCGTTCACGTCCCACACCCTGCAGTTTCAGATTTCAAACCAGAGAGGAGAGAGTTAAAAAACTGTGCAGTAGAATTTCTGCAGAGAGAGAGAAAGGGATGGGGAGAGGTAATTAACTCTCTAGCAATATTAGAGAAGCAAACAGCACAAGTTATAGCTAAATCTATTAAATATTTCATTAAAATATATATTATATAAACCTGATGATTTTGCATACGTTGGGACAGTCCAGCAGCCAAAAACCCTGCAATGCAGTTAACACCATAAAAACAACCCAGCCAGAAAAAAAAAGGCATTCTTTAATTAAGAGAATTTAGTGCTGAGGAAAACTATGAGACTGACAGCCCTAGGGACTGATGTTTCCTGGTAACGTCAGCCTACCACACTCCATTTCCAGTCACTGAGTACTTAAACACAACCTGTGAAGAAGGAAGTTCAGAGACAGGTTTAATTTTTTACTTCTCTCACAGGACTATCAACTCAAAGGATAATTTATGCAGAGGCAGAAGACACGATTATGCTTTTCAAACAAATATAAGTAATTGCGACAAGTTGCACAACGGATTGCATTTACTCTGCAATGTATCTGGTACACAACTACATTCCAGGAATGTGCTGAACACCCAAATTGAGACAGAGCATTTATGTTGATTTAACATCATTGGAACCAACTGCTTCAGCTGAAAGATAATTTAAGAAAAAGTCAGACAAAGGCTTCCTGCAGAACTTCTAGAACTTGAAATGGAGATTTTAAGCCTTAAAAAGTGTTCCTTTTGGGCTGTTCTGTTTGCAAACTTCTTTTATCTATAATGAGATTTCTTTTGGCACTATCACACCTGTATCCCCGATATACTATGTGAGAGCAGAAAATGTATCAACAGGCTTATCAGACACTGCAGAAGCTGAAACTTTCCTCTGCCAACACACTGAGGAAAAGCAAGATGTGAGAAAGAGTTCTAATGTCTTATTTTCTATTGCATGGAAGCTGAAGCGCCTGCATTATAAAGGAGAAAAAAAAGTACATTTCCAATTACAAAATGCAAAGTTAAAAAGATCATGAACTAAAGACCTGAGCCATTAGCACACAAGCAGTTTGCAGACAGGGATTGCCAAACTGAACAGGAGCTGGAGACCTACTGACTTCTCTGGACAAGTGCATCCCTGAGATCTTGGAAGCATTAAGAGTCCATCTGTAGTGCCTATTGGACAAAGCCCCTCTTCCTGAGGAGACCCAAGGATAAAAGTGATGCATCCTATGTGCCTCTGGGGTCTGCACAAACATTTAAAGATTCAGTGGGAAACAAAGTATTTCTGGGCAAGTAGCCAGTCTGCAATTTGGCCTGCCTGGCCTGAGATGTAAAGTGATAGTGCTTGTTACAGAAGTAAGTATCTCCTTTTGCAACCTGTGTTTAGCACAGTGCAGCTCCCACACTGAAATCCTGAATTCCTGCTAATGGTAGGATCCCAAAATCTAGCAGCACCACGAGACTGCATACATCACATGTAAAGAACTGAATTTAATGGTCACTAGCTTAACAGCAGTAGTTTACACGCAAGCCTGGTGATAACCATGAGCAGCCTGCAGCCATAGGAACACATGGTAATAGCTTCAGAAAAGGCCACTGGCACAACTTTTTG
This sequence comes from Oxyura jamaicensis, assembly GCF_011077185.1. Lineage (NCBI taxonomy): Eukaryota > Metazoa > Chordata > Aves > Anseriformes > Anatidae > Oxyura > Oxyura jamaicensis. Next base: position 22,355,224 of record NC_048898.1, read on the forward strand.
TCAGCTGTAACTTCACTGCATGGGCATCGTGGGTACTCTGACAAAAAGAGGAATATGTAACAGCATGGAGAAGACAGACATCTCCTTCATGTCCAAGTTCATATTGCAACTCACTAATTCAAGTGTGCCTGTGTTTACACTGCAGGTTTTAAACTCTCTGGGATCCTGTAATATGTCTAGCGGACTTTACATCTGCATAGTGAAAATGTGCACCGCATGTGCTGACTTGAGGTGTTCAGCCTTTTAATGGAGACTGGAGGGAAAACAAGGTTAGAAAGACTGAGTGGGAAAAATCATCATGCTGAAATTTAATTAAAACTCACAGGAGATCTAGTCACACTTCATTTGTTAAAATTAAGGGACAACGAATGACTGAACTTTCAAACTTGCTTTGAGAACTTCAACCAAATTTTTACAAGTTACTCTCATGGAGAATTTAAGAACATTTTCAGGAAGTGCCTGAACATGCAAAGCCTTGGTGAAATGTCAAATGGTCTTCCTAAATCATCTTAACATTGACTGACCTTTGCTTAGGTTCTCATTTCTCCTTGACAGCCACTTGCATGGACATCTGATAAACAAGGACAGTACACTCCTGAACAAATGTGCTGAACTACTTCATGGAACTAACTGAACAGCACATGTTTAAGAAAAGATAATTTCAGCAGTTTGCAAGGCTGAGCCCTCTGAGGTAAATGGAAAGCTCCAAATCACAAGCACACACCTGACCGTTGAGTCCGAAGATCCAGTGATGATCACCCGCTCATCGTACTGGAGGCACAGGACAGAACCCGTGTGTCCGGTGAGAATTCGCTTGCATTCCAATGTGTTCTTATCCCAGATCTAGCAGAGCAAACATTAGAAAACAGGCAGCTAAGTAAGGTTTTCGTCATACCTCAAGCACTTCCTGCTCTGACTGGTCTGTTTCTTCTGCAACACAGACATCTGTACTGCAGATACAACACATTTAGTGGCATGGACTGATTTTTGTAGTCACATATGGGCTGTTTGGTACAGCACATTAACATCTTTGACATTACTGGGTTTACTATGAACTCTGGTCTTACCTTTTTACCAAAGTACAGGCCACAGTAGTTACATAGTCTGTAATTACTAATGGTCAAAAACTCTGTGAGCAAATTCAGTTCAAGAAGAAAAGAGGGTCTCTAGGCTAATGTAAGGGGCATACATGCTGCTCAGGTATGAGGTGGGTGAAGGAGAAGGCTGGGTTACTAAAAACAGATCGGTTAAGTGCCATTGGCATGCCATTCTGGAGAGTTCTCACCTTGATAGTATTGTCTCGCAGACCACTTACTATCTTCTGATCATCATACTGTAAACAATAAACCCCTTTGCTCGTCTCACTTCGGCAGTGGATTCTCTGTAAACTGTGCCTTCCGCACCGCCAGTTTGACTCTATTGTCTTGAGGAGAGAGAGAGAGGAGACAAAAGAGAAGTAAATATAGAACACGGGACTCTCTTCTTTATTTTTGTTTGATAAGACAACAAATATTTTTATTTTCTCTTATTCCTGCAAGCAGGCCCATATAATGACTTAACACTTTTCCAGAAGAAGCAACACGTGATAAAACTAATTAGGCAAAGAGGCCTGGCGTATGTATCGTGGCTAAACTCATCTGTGCTGTATGGAATGATGAGGGAGAAGTGACCTAAACTAATTTTCTGTCTCCAACTATTAACCATGTGATTTAACAACTAGACAATTGCAGAGAAAGTCGCAGCTGAGCTGTACCTAAGGGCTTGTGCAAGCCTGCTACAACAGTACCTGAGTACCACTAGCAAACTGTAAGAACACGGCATTTGGCATTTGCCCACCACTAAATACAAGGCAACAATGCCCAGTTGTTTCCTGTTTCCCTGGGTCTTAGGACTGCAGTCTTCAGCAATGCACTTTCTCCCTGGCTCAGTTCCTGATACCTCCCCATATCACCTTGTAAGATCTCATCTGTGCTGGATGGGGCACAGTATTGTTAACAGAGAAAGACAAGACGGTACTGTGTTGCTCTGACATCTGATGTGCAAGGCATACAGACTCCATCTGTAAACAGCTCACTGAACAATACAAATCACCCTCTGTTTAAGGGAGTGATGAAGGCCTGGGAATTTGTAAGTAGCCCAGATCTTCAAAGTCCGGACAAACATAGACACATCATATTTAATTAAATACTTATTTCATTAGCATGAAATATTCTCAGAATTTGAGCACTATGAGAAAATCACGGAGACTGCAAAAAATACAAAACAAAACAACAACAAAAAAAGCCACCACACCTGGAAGCTGTTCCTTACCTCTATGTCCTGTATAATTTTGGGGTAAAGTGCTCTGTAGAAGGAGTTGGGTGGAGCAGAGCCATCAGGGGGTTTATTTTTAAATAGGTATTGTCCCCTGGAAGACAAAGAACACTCCCATTGAACAGAAATCATGTTTCAGCATTTTGGAGGAAGGTCTTCCTGGCATTTTACACATGGGTAACCACTGTTGAAAAGCACACAAAGATTCATATTCGAACTTCATTTATGCAGCAAGACAGGGTGGTTCCTTGTTTGTTTGCCCTGCAACATGTTTGTGTTGCATTTAGACACTGAAAAAAACATGAAAAAACAGTTCCTACTCACTCAGGGAAGGAAAATGTACTATCTAGTTTGGACATGAATCCCTTCAACTCAACAGGAGGCGAGAATGGCTCATACCCACTATAGACATATCCTCATCAGAGGTCACCTTTAAAACAAAGCATGCAAAGAAAATGAGAGAAGCCAAGGAACCCTCAAACTCACGATGCACTCAAGGCCAGTTTTGATCTGCAATAGCAGGAACAGCATCAGTTTTGGTACACGGACATTTTACTACTACTGCTGCATTTTGGTAAGCAACACTTCATCTGTGGTGCCTTCCTCATTTCAACACTGATTTGGAATACTCATATCCCAAGCTAGATTTTTGCTACAAAAAAAATCCATAAACGGCAATCACTACCTGCTGTGTAAAAAACTTTAATTCCTCATCCTGAAGTTAAGAAGCCACCAAACACGGTGTGGAAGCTAGTAAACCCCACCATGGGCGTACTAACTGCTGCTCTGCCTGGCAACATGCCTCACAAAATGGAGAGAGGCACAAATGCCTCCGAGTGTAATCCTGGCATCAGAGGCACCGAGTTTATACTGGGCCAGCTCTCCGCTTCTCCCTCCCTTGCTCCATTATGGCATAATTAATTGCTCAATACTTCCTTGTGCATTTCCTTCTCGTCCTTTCCATACAGTACACCTTGAAACTCATTTGAGAGGCTGTACTTTAGTTGCCCTGCGATACTTTGGGCAAAATCTGTACTAGGGAAATCACAACAGTGAACAGAAACCTTTAGGTTGTTAAGTGGGTAGGTAAACTATAGGACTGAGCAAACAAAACAACAAATGCTAAATAAAAGAACTTTGGACAATTCTTTAAACTACCTTAAGTTCAATTTGAGAGAAAAACGTTTTCTACTTTGGACAAGGGAATCATCAGCAGCCCCTCATTTGGGGACATATGTATGTGAGGAAGGGACACCTGGATGCAGACAAACCACCTCCAAGATGGATCCTTACATGATCCAGTCAGGAAATGCACGCAAGAAAATTAAAATTATTGGCCCAGAGAGACCAAAAATGCTTTGGAGATGTGCATAATACAGCACACCCTGGAAAGCTTGGCGTAGGTCTAGGACAATTTGTATATAAGCCCATTTGCCTGAAAACCTGTCAATTGTTTCCAACCTTACTATTACAAGGTCTTGTTGTTACCTATAAGCTATGTCTTGCTGCATGTAGAACCAGTTGTTTCGAGGTCACCTAAGGCACTGTTTGGAATTTCCACGGCATCCCAGTGACCGCTGCGCTACGGCTCTGTGACAAAAGGAACTATTGTTGGCAGTTTTTGATGACTGGCCAACTCAATCAAGTATTCAGATAGGCTTAATTATACCCAGATTTTGGGCTTCTGTTTGATTTTTCTCTAAATCTGTGTAACCCTTACTGCTCCCTGACGAGATGTCAGCGAGGTGCTGCAGAACTGGCTGTTTCTATTGTAAACCAGAAGCTGCAAATGCTGAAATTAGCAAGTCCACATGCAAAATGAGGAGGTCTAAGCAAGTAACACCGGTCCTCTACCACCCTGCCATGCCTCAGCTGTATCTTCTAGAGATAATCAGAGGGCAGTCTGAAAGATGGGGCACAACTTGCTCTCGAGGGGTCAGAAAAACCTGAGAAAGAGGTCCAGTAACATGGTGCGACTGTCCCTTGAGATAAGAAGAAGGGTTTTGAATCCTTTTTTTTTTTTTTTTTTTTTTTTATGTCAGTGTCTATGGCTAGTAATGGGTATTAATATAAATCCTGCAATATGGAGGGAACAACTTGAGAACTATCAGCTATCATCTCCAAGATGTGGAGAATGAATAAAGTTCCAGAGAACAAGAAAAAGACAATTGTAGCTCTTATATTTTTTAAAAGGGGGATAAGGCAGACCGAAGGAAATGGTGGACAGCCCATCACAGACTGCTGGTACTACAGCACACAGTCAATTAGATGAATTCCTAGAAGATGACAAGCTGACAGCCAACAGCCAAATTGATCAGTCCAGAATAAATCACATCAAATAGATTTAGTTTCTTCTCACAGGCCATTCTCTTACGTTAGCTAGAGAAGTATGATCTTGGTGGAAGTGCTCAAGGGTGGACACACAAATGGCTGGCACACACAGTTTACCAACGGGGCACTCAAAAAATAAAGGAAGGCAACTGGGATCTTGTTCTCCTGGAAAGCATAAAATGGAGTGATCTCCATAAGGCAAGGAAAGAAGTCCTTCCCACATCACTAGATGCTGGTGATGCCTCAGCAGAAGGAAGACACCCAGCTGGGTGTAGCTCCAGCCTCCAAAAACGGAGCAGAATGACTGCAGTGAGTCTCAACAGAGACAACCAAGAATGACAAGAGGACGAGAAAACACAGGATGTGGGTTGGTTAGTGCATCCCATATATAGAGGAAGCAACAATCTCCCAGCCACATAAAAGAATGAGAAAAATGAGAAACAAAAATGAGAAATTGTCCTCTGTGTAGGCTAAATATCATGTGCTGAACCGTAGCTAGGAAGACTGTGCCTAGATTTTAGGAAAGTCTAGATATTAGGAAAACAGTGACGTTAGTGAAACAGTGGCATTGCTTGCCCACGCAAGGCACAGGAGATCTCCATCAGAGAAGGTTTTTAAGAACGTGTTAGATGAACATCTCTGGAATGACTTAAAGAAAGTTTGTTCTGCCTTTGGGACACAGGAGGGACTAAATAGTCTCCCAAGGTCCTCTTCTGACTTATTCTGACCTCAACAACAAAGAGCAAAAATAGAAGTCCTGGAGAGAACAAGGCACTAAAAGGGGTGCAAAAGTTAATACTGCCATGGTTGTGTTTATTTTGCACTCCTTATAAACATTACACTACTGGAAGCTGATCAGCATTGTGTTTATTTTTAAAAGACATTTCACAATCCTGATTTACTTGCCTTTACTCCCTGAGACAAACAGTAGAACAAAACTGAGCATGAAACGGGAGTCTTTGTTTGCAACTCCGTATCTTTTTCTTTTTAATGGCAACCAAAATGCCTGAGCTGTCACTTTTATCTTGTTTATGAAATATTCATACCCAGCTTCCTTTCTGCCAACATCCTAGGGACACCCTTGGAAAAGAAAATTATGTATTAAAGGATGTACCCCTGAGAGGGAAAGTTCTAATGAAATGTTAACAGAGCAGCTTCAAACTTGAGTGAGACCCACATTGTAGTAAGGCTATTCCAGCTGATTATTAACTAATCTATCTGCATTTCTAAAGTCCCCTATTCTCCGTGGTACCTACCCTCAGCTTCCAGTTTGAAAATTAAACAGATATCTAATAGTGAAAATCTGCTGAGGAAAACAAACAGACCTATCAGGAAAGAACTAATTCATAGCACATGCTGCCCCACTGCCACCCCTAAAAAAGCTCTTCTGCTCTGAACTGCTGACTAGTTTAGTGTTCCCCGGGGCGTACACAGCTTCTTAATTTGAACCGAATGACAGCTGGGCGTAAAAATCGCAGTCTGTGTATCTCACTCGTCACAGTGGGATAAGAGCATCATCAGATGAGGAAAGTGAGGAACAAGCCCCCACACTGCCTGCACAGCCAAATGATGCTCCGACTCCCCAGCCCCTGAATTTTGGTTCAGGTTTGTGGGGTTTGGGACCAACGTGATGTTTCAGGGTTCTACGTACGCCTCTCCACACGTGGTTTGAAACACGCGGCACCTACTGTCTTAAATGGGGGCAAAAGAGGTGAAGATGCAGTTCCCTCACCATCCTCTCCTCTCCGACAACCCCCTCCAGAGCAAGTCTGTCCTGACCATCCTCTCGATCAGCTTCTTCCACAGCATGCCGTCCGACGTCACGCGGTACCACTCCTTGCACACCAGCTCTGCGGCGCACAGCGATTTGGCATCCAGGTAGGACAGGATGTTCTCAGCAATGTGATCCAATCCCCGAGCTGGGAAAAAAAAAAAAAAAAAGAAAAAGAAAAAATAGAAGAAAAAAAAGCATTACTTGTTTGGGAGATGTGCAGTTTAAAACAACTCCCCTTACTAGTACAAAGATGCCCTCTCTTCCCCATCCCTTTTCCAGCTACTCTTCTGCATGCAGAGCTGGACCAAATGCACAGAAGAGCATTTGTGGCTAAGTTCAGGAGTGAACAGCGTTCTCCAACTTCCTTTGGATATAACACAACAAGTCATTAAAAATAATAAAGAATCCAAGAAGTCATTCCAATCTATTTCGATGGGTTTTAGCACTAGGGGGATATTCTATGGATGGCATTTCCAACTCAGCGACGCAGCCCCCAAAATCTCTCTATATTAGGACCATTTCTCATCTCACTGCTACAGCTGTTCTCATGTTCCAACGGCTCAAAAGCTGTTTTTGCTAAAGCAGTAGCTTTTAAACGTAATGAAGAAAAAAATATATATTCCCAATGTGTGCCCTGAAGGGTAGTGGTACCTTTAGACATGGGGGAGGGAAAGATATGCAGATGCAGAGGGAAGGGGAGAGGGAAGAAGAGACTGGCTGAGGAGAAAGTGAAGCAGGTTTGCTAGCTTCATTCATTTCAGTGGGTAGAGGGAAAATATGCACCAAAAATACATAATTTGCAAATATTTTCCAGTGTGAATACCAGGACTGGCTTTGTTTCAACATGGCTGGAGTAAAAGGTAGAGCAGTTGAGTAAAAAGACAGCAAGCAGCAACAATTTCAGGGCATGGCTCTGTAGCCTGCGATGCACCTAGCAGCACAAGGAGCCATCGCTGCACTGGGGGCAGCAAGGGGATGCTCTGCTTCGTAACCAGAGGGATGGGCCCAGCAAAAACGTGCCCTCACACATTCAGATGTGATCACCAGCAAGACACCAGAGAAATAAGATGCCTTTTAAATGAGATGTTGCATAGATACAACTTGTCTTTGAGGGTGATAAATTGCTGAGTGAGACAGTGTCAAGACGTCGTCCCACTTCACAGGTCACATTTCGGAGGCTGTGTCAAAGTTGTGGTTGAGACCCCACTACCCCTCAGGCATAATGTCCAGACCAACCCAAAAGGAAGCATGGCAGATGGGTATTACATGCATCTTCCTTCCAGATCACATCCGGGACACAGTTAAATACGTCCTTTCTTGCTTTTAAAACAACAGCCTCAAAGACCAGGTCCTGCTTGTCATGACAAAGAGAAAGCAGCAAATGCAATTGTGCAGTCACATTTCCATACGTCAGCAGCCCAAACTGGGTGCGATAAGCTGATTCTTCTTCGAGCTCATAAGAAACAAAAGGCCCAACCTTTGTTTAGTTTCATTAACTGAAAGATCTCAAACTTATCTCCTGGTGCATGATAACAAGAAAACTCAGCACATCTCCGCACTCTTTTCAAACATCCTGAGTTTATAAACACACTGGGTAAACCTTTCTGCCCAGCCTTTTCTGCCTCCATTCAGACAGCAGAAAAAGCACGGGAATGATTCCACGCACAGCCAGAGAGAGCAGAAAGAAGCCTGACATTTCTTATCTTTATAGGTGCAAAATTAGATGTCAACCTGCAAAATAAAAGCATCAGCAGCCTTTATTATGTATTTAATCTGAAAAGATATAATACAGCCATTACACGAAACACTCCCTTAAAAAAAAGTGTTTGTAAATTTAGATTGACACTACAGCAACTCGTGGAAAGAGAGAGAGATTTTGGTGAAGCTGTGGTGGAATTTGCAGGAATTCCACAATTTGGTAGGGCAGACATGGACAATTGTGCTTCCCTCCTTCCCCACCTTCATGCCTGCAGTCCTGAGCTCTCTCCTGGGTGGAAATGGCATATTTGCTTTCTCAATCTGTGTTGCTTCCAATGGGGAAACACACACCAACCCACCAAGACATTAAAAATGCCTGCCCACGGAGCATCCACACTCGCCTTTTTATGTAAGCAGCACAACAGCAAGGAATTATTTTATATGGGGAACAGATGAGTGTCTTTAGGAAGCAAGGAACACTGCCTGGAGTGGGAACAGTATTCCTCATCCACAGTTATGTCTCTGACCCACCTGCTCCTTCTGGATATTCAGGAGTTTTACTTTAAACCTAGCTGTATTGAGGTGTCGTAACTACTGCAAGTTTCCATCACTGTAAGTCATGCTTTTGATCCTAGACAGATCCTTTGCAGACAAGAAATACTCATGTTTTGGCCTCCCTTTCCCACATTTATGATAAGTGGAAGGGCAGAGCTATTTTGGCCTGGCAGCAAACAAAAATAATTTTATTATTATGTGAGCCATATATCTACTAAAACATTGCTTCCTTAAAAAAATCTCCTTGCACAAAAGCTTTTGCTAAACTAATGTGAAACAAGATTAGCCCTTCAGTCCTCCATACCAACTGTTAAAAGAATGTTTCAGTTATTTCACACATGAAACCCTTATAAAATGACTTTGCCCATAAAAAATGTTAAACAGCTTGGAAATGCTAAGCAAAGGCCTTTTTTTTTTTTTTTTTTTAGAAATGGAACAAAGTTTGTTAAGTACGCAGTTAAGCTGTATTTTTCAAACAACCTTAATTCTGTCCTAAGCACTGGGAAAACATTCTGAGCCAATTTTCCCCTGTGTTAGTGAAGTCTGCTCATGATTTAAAACTACCTCTGGTCATTCTGTGGGACAGCGCTAGGAGGACAGAGATAAGATGCCTCATGATTTTGGAGTATCTTTATTGTTTTATTTACTTCAGGGGAGAGCAGGAAAGAGAATGAAGGTGTAAAGAAACCAGAGTACTGAACACTTGCACATTTCAGAAAGCTACAAAATACTTAAAGAGTTCAGTTTTTTTTTGTTTTTTTTTTTTAATTGACTTAATTCAAAATGTTAGGTTCACCATTCTTTCCTCAGCAGTTTCTGAACCTTCCCTTTTCCCACCACCCTTACTGGAAACCTGCCTATACCAAGGTCGTTCTGCACTTCCCAGACTGCAGTGTGAGCCAGTACAGTTCTTTGTCATTCATTTTCTCCCTTAGAGCTATATTCACTAGGACATTAGCACCTTACAAATATGCAAATTGAGGCTCCTGCTTTATTTAAGCACACAGTTCCCACAACTGTTCAAATATTCATATATTAGCTGCCTAATTCTTATCTATTCTGCGCTCGGATATAGCAAAATTCAAAGCTAGAGCTGCCTCCTGAGTAAGCGTGAAAAGACCACCAACAAATATGGTATGGCTGGGAAATTTTGGATGCCTGTGAAAATATTTCTAATGTTTGCCCAAAAAGTTCACAAAAAGGGTTGTAGGATGAAATTAAACAAGTGAAAATCAGATGTATTGGCTTGCTCTGGTGGAGTTTTGTGGAGTAAGACCTGGAAAAAGAATGTAACTAACCACATGCATATTTCCACTGTAAAACTGGGGAAACCAATGCGCTTTCAAAGTACTCTCTGTTTTCCTGAAACAGAACAGCTCCACAAGTTATAATGCTGCTCTAAGTACATGAGATTATTGCCACTGGACTACTAAAAACTAGCATGAAGAAGGTACTTAGCATAACTAAGATTTTTTTTTAATGCTACAACAATCATTTGATTACTGGCCACAATGAGCTTAAAAATCCAGAGTCTACATACTTCACATCACAGCAAAACTCCTGCACTGCCTTTATGCTTTGTACAATTCACAGCTAAAAATGTTTTTCCATCTTTTTTTTTTCCATCTTATTTAAATTTCAGGCCGAGAAATCCCTTCTGAAGAATGATCAAATGACTGGAAACTCCTCACTTCATATAGCTATGTTTTAATTTATTTATTTATTTTTTTTGGTCATTAATGTATTGTTGTGGGCGTTACGAGTACAACTACTTGTCCTGTGGTTTGTGATGACCTTCATTAAGATACAGGTAAGAGCTACTCCTAGCCAAACCATGTTGGTATTAGATCATGCCTTGAGAGATGGTAGGAATACAAAACAAAACGTTCCTATATTTTGCATTGGTACGGAGCTTTTCATTCAAAAGCTACCATCTATTTTGCAAGCTGACCCTTGAAGAGACCTCTTCAGTAGGGCTGGCCAAAGTCACAGGAAGCCAAGTGGAACAGTTTTCTGGAAGACAAGATGGAGGAGCAAGCTTCCTCTGCCTGCAGAAATACCTGGCAGTGCAGTGATGAAGTCCCTCTGTAACATGGGTTTGAGGTATGAGTTTATATGTCCGTGCTGGTAGTGACACATCTGGGAGATGAGGTGCTCCACGAACTCCACCTGGTCAGACTCGGACCACTGTTCAAAATACTTGACGCAGAGCTCCTTCTCCTTCTCATAGCTTGCAGACAGTTTTCTTTGCTTGGGCACAATCATACTGGAAGTGCCATTGGCAAGTTTTGTCTGTGAAAAGAAAGAAAAAAACAAATCATTAACAAGAAAAGAAGCCCAGGTGGCTATATGATTTTTTTAACGATAACAGAGGGAAAAAACACTCTGATACATGAAGTTGGCCAAGACTGTGTATCTCATTTGCTGCTGTCGGTCGGAGTGCTGTCACAGTGAGCTGTAACCCCTGCAGGACAAGGTACTGGTTCATGTCCGAGCTGCACATAAAGGACTGGTTAGATGGGAAAGCATGAGTGCCAATTTAATAAAAAGACAATTTTATTTACACCTTGCAGACAGTAAGATGCATTTGGATTCCTCATCTGCAGTTACCAGTTATGTCAACGCACTAACAGAAAAATGTACTTGTATTTTGTTTTTCTTCTAAAGAATGGACTGCTGCTACAATTCATAGGAAATGCCTGAAACGGATGAGAAAGAAATGGATAGTACTTCTTTCGAGTATAAAATTATACCTTGAGAGTAAAGCCAGCTAAAACACACCCTGATATATGTGATATACTTCTTTCACAGAATGAAAGACCTTTGAAAGAACTTTCAAAGCAATGAAAGAACTTTCTGAGCATTGTTAATATTGCCAGAAAGGCTCAGCTCAAAGAGTTTCAGGGACAATACAAAACACTGACATTTCAATTTACTATTTGATAGCAAGATGTAATTTCTGCTTTCTAAACAATTTAACTGGAAGAAAAGTGCACATTTTGCATTGCAGGAATATCCTTTGTCCAAGAAACATTAACCGTTTATTGGGAAATATTTTTTTCTGTACTGGTCAGATAGTTTATTAAATGATTAATTAAGACTTCTGTTTCTTTTTAGGATTTATTATCCCTACAAACTCACTTCTTTATTTCCCCAGTCTAAGAATACATACTATGGGCACACATTTAGCCAAAGCAAGTCCAATGTTGCTGCAAAGACTTATCTGTAGAGCACTCACCCTGACAATTCGAATTTTCCTACTATAGACTATCCCACTGAAAACGTGATTTTCTCTTTTTCACTCCAATACTTAACATCAAACAGTGTTACAATACCAGTCAATAATATTTATTGCATTTTTATTTGCAAAATATATTTACAAATTCTCTATTAATTACCAAATAATTCGAAACAAATTACAGACAGCAGAATATGCAAACCATTGATTTAGGGGTGCCATATTTCAGTCGTATGATGACAATTCCAGGCAGCAACCTCTCTAGGAGACTTCAGTGATTTCAAAGGAAAAAATGAATACCTAAATGCCTGCAGTGATATCTAGAAGAAATATATGGATTAGCTCATTTTACAGGAAAAGAAAAAGAAAAAAGAACAAACAACTTTTTCCAGCAAGTGCTAAAATGTTTTGAGACCACAGAAACTAGTTATCAAAACTGGGTTTAGAAAGCAGGATTTCATTGTTGCTGCGGAGAAAAGAATTCCTGTACTTAATAACCCCCCTGTCCCACTAGCAATCCTGACTTCAGAATACCAAAAACATCGTAATTTGAAATTCTACCTAACTATCCATCATTTACATTTCATTTTATAATGCAAATCCACCTAAATTTCAGCATTTCCAGCAGATCTAGACAGATTTTTTCTTGTACAAAAATTAGCTGTCATTTATAACAAGCTTTTTTTTTTTTCTATTTTGCTATTATGAATTGAAACGTGGAGATCATATCACCCATGCTCAACTGTGCAGCTCAGTGTTCTCAACCTTACTTTTATCCCCACTCCTCCCTGTGGACTTGCGTGTGTGTTGAGTAAGATCACGTAAGACAGGGGCTATGACTGATCCACACTACTTCATTTGGTCACTACACAGACAGCACTGACTGCAAGTGAGTCACAAACCCACTACTGGGCAGCAGGAAATAAGTACTTTCTCTTGGGCCAACTTTTTATATAGAGAAATCTCTAAAGGGACTGTGGGAATGACGTCCTTGGTGTGAAAGACTGGAGCCTTCCTAGCAAAGTACACAGCTGGCAACAGCCTGGCAAAAAACGATTACCAATGGACTGCCCTGAACATTGGTCTTATGGGAATCTGGTCATTTCTGCTGCAGTTAAGCTGCCTGCAAAACAGACACCCCCATAAAAATGCTGGATGAAGACGGAGGAGAGATGTTGTATTCTACAAGCTTGATGTCATTGAATTCTTCTTTTTTCTTTGCCGTGAAGTCAGTCTCACAGTAGGCTGTCTCAACAAAACATTTTTTAAAAGCCTACACCTCTGCTTTTTAATGTGAGAAATTAAGTCTTACATGATGCTGAGCTGGCAGCAGACCAGACAGCTGATGTGCACAGTCTACAAAAGGTGCAACTTGTGCTTTCATGGGGTGGCACCAGCTTCTTGCCCTTACTTGCCTCCTGAGCACCCTTCTCACACCAACTTCCAGCTCCCCACTTACCTCTAAAATGTCAGCCTGGGGTATCAAATAGAAGCTGCAACATCTGTAAAAAAATCAACTAATGGCTCATGTGTGCGTAAAAACAGATGGTTTAGGTGGGAGCAAGTCATCTTGCCTACATCCCAAGTGAATACAGGCCTCTGGGGCAGGAATAATGAGTAAATTAAAGAGCCTATTGACCAACCTGTAACCTGAAGTCAAACTCTAGGCTGATATAGTGGATCTGCTAAGAAATGCACTCTATGTGTTACAGTGAGTATTTCCAAATTAGTGGAGAGCAGTACAATGTCTTTGTGGCTCTGTGCACTCTACTTTGGCCACACGTGACAGTATCAGTTTGAGACACTGCTTGCATCCTTGCCCAGCCCAGTTTGCCATCAAAAGGAGCAAGGACAAGCCCGCAGCTAGCTATGGCATGCCCAGCGGGTCCTGTGGTCTATAAAGGCAGAGGACCAGGAAGACCATAAACACACCAGTTCTGCAGGTAAGACAGATGAAGTCACAAGGCTCCAAAATCATGCAATCGCAATGCATGCACCCATGCCTCCCCCAGACCGTCTGTAGCTACAGTTGAGAAGAAAATTCCAAAACTTCAATTTGAAGATTCCTAAAAACCCACTGGGGGTTCAGTGAAAAAGGCCTGTTATTAAAAAAAAAAAAAAAAAGAAAGGAACAACAAAACAATGACATCAAGCATCTGTATTATTAAAGCGCTGGGGGGGGACCGGTTACAAGCAGCAAGAGAATCGATTTGGCTTCCTAATAAACCCTGATGACTCAACCTTTCTGATCAACTGCCTCCAGTTCATTGCAAACCACCTCAGAACAGCAGCAGGAACGGCAGCAGTTTGTGTTTCCTGGAGCATGCGATGGCCTACAGCCTCCTCCTCCTCCTAGTACCACGGCCAGGCCTAGCCTGACGAGGCGAGAACCGCCCCACACGCCTAGGTTCAATATTCATCCAAACATGAATATAAATACAAAGCATATTATGCTTTTCATAAGCTTCACCTCCAAAAGTGGCAAAGAAGAAGCAGCACTGGTAGTCTGGCACCCTGAGAGAACGCTTGGGTGCAACACAGCAAAATACTAGCTTGGAACAGAGAAAGCTTTTTGCGCTTCCAATTCACAAAGCCCTGGTAAGTGAGGGCTCAGCAATGCCCACGGTGGCTCTGGACATGCCAACCCGTCTGCAAGGACAGCCGAGGTGTCCTCGTCCAACGGTGTGCCCGAGCTAGTAGTCCATGCTGGGAAACCCAGGGGACTGCCTGCCTGAGGTTGGTACTAGCTCAGGGATCTATGTACTATGCTCCATTGCAGCCCATAATTACAAGACCATTTCTCCAAATGGCTACATTTAACACAAAGCACATTTGTATGCCCAGTGAAGTAGAAGAGGACTAATATATGAAAGGACTTTAATCTAAATAATGGTTCGCGACTATAGGAAGGTGCCATATTTCAGCACAGATAAATAAAGCCTGGATAAATCTGCTACTTTGCATATAAAACAAAATAGCTGTGGTATATCACAGCTGTAACCCACATATGACAACCAAGGTTATTTTTGTTTTTGTTCAGTAGGGGGGCTAAGAATCCTTCTGAAGCACAGGGAAAAAAAAAAGCACCAGCACAGTTCTGATTGTGGCATAAGCCTTAAATAGCGTTTTACCACCTGTACTAATAGTCAAAACTTTTATTTTTTTATTAAAAAACACAACATCTTCTAATTATCACAGAGGATTTTATTAAGGCACTTTCCACAGTGTGGATGAATTCAGATTATACATTTCTTGATGTTAAGAGATCTCTTTTAAGAAAAAGAGAAGCTGTTTCCTACAATATCACATGTGGCTTAAACAATCCCAATGAGGTTGGGACTTGCTAAACCTTCCAGACATCTTCATGCTAGAGCTCTAAAAAGACTGAGAACTTTGGTCACCTCCATAAATTTCTCACTGATCTTCTTTCCAGATGAAATGAAAGGAGTTCCCTCTGACAACCCAGTACCAACAGGTCAAACTGGGTTTCCTCCCTCCTCCCTCCCCATACTCACTGGGGCTGTGGGCTCCAACTCAGGTAGATGTCTTCTACAGCTTATTTGCAGCTGCAGTGTTTCACCTCCAGCTGCTTGCACTGCCAGTTGTGGTTAAGTCACTGATCTAGACAGAGCCACCTTAACAGGAATTTTGGATGGGTCTTAGTGAAGGGGAGGAAAAAAGAGGACATAATGTTTAATTATAAGAAATGATTGAAATAGGCACAGACATACCCCGGGTGCCTCTGCACTGCAGCAAGCTCTAAACTTGTTATCGTTAATGGTTTAAATTTCACTGTGCTAATCATTTCAGGACACAAGCCTTTCTTGATAATCTAATGAATTATTCCAACATCCTTCAGCAAAAAAAATCCTCCATGACAGCACTAATTACAAGACGTTTTCCCAGTGCTTATGTAAAATATGACAGAGCAGCAGCTTAGGGAATTGCAGAAAACTGCTTCTAATTTCCACTGAGAAACTGACAAACACCTCTCTTTCATCTCTCCCAGCTCTCAAGTAAGATTTAACTTTCTCATTTAGTTAATTACCGAGTGAGGATCATCATTTTCCCGGATCGGAGCGGCACAGAGCCTTTATCGTGTTAACTTGTGAACTTGATCGATGGCTGCTGCTAAAACTTAATAACTTCACCCCCTGGCAAATTGTAAGATAAATATAATAGGAGAAACTCTGACAGTAAAAACCTGCCAGAAATGAGCGCTGTGTTTATGTTTCTTTGCAGGCAGCAAAAAAACAACCGACAGCTTATTACTGGGTGCGTGTTACTTATATTTAAAAGACTCCAGGCAGTTAACTTTCTGCGTACTGCTCAAACTTTACTCACAAGATAAAAGACACGGGGGGGGAAAAAACGAGCAATTGGATGACAAAGAAAGGTACCATGGAGGTGTATGTCCGGAGTGAGGGGAGACGGCAACTTGACACTGAAAGCAAAGCCACGCTTGTGTACATATCCTGAATATTCCTCAAGATTAACCGCATTAAGAAACCAACAGTGAATCCAAACACGAAACTAGTTGTTTCAGCAGCAGCACAAACAAAGCTCAGGAATTTTGAAGCTGTGTGGGAAAAGCGGAGGGATTAAAAGGTACGAGGGTGGCAGTGAGATGTTTCAGTTTGATGCCTATAAACCCACGCTTAGACAGGGAACGCTGGCACGGCTCGCTTCTTCAAAGCTACTTGTGTGGCCATGAACCTGCTTGCTCCTGCCCGCGATGAAATACCACTCGGTACCACTCCAACGTAGCAAGATGATAAAAACACTGAAACGGAGCTGGGACCGTATGCCAGTCCTCCATACTACTGGGCAGAGCTAGTATTTCAGAGTCCTGTTGAAAGGGGGCTGTTTGCATGGCCTAGAGGCAGTAACAGCGTAATTAACAGGACACAGGTTCAATTTCTATGGCTGGCTTCTTCCTTTTTAGGCTTGTAATTACCAAATGCTGCAGAATTGATTCCCAGTCTGCCAAGGCTAAGCAAAGAGGCTGGAAGTCATTTATAGCTCCTTAATGGCAACCTATCATCCAAGAGCTCCCTTGCTTTGAGATTCTGGGGGTGACGAGCGGGATCTCATGAGCCATAGCACCTGAATGACACGAGAAGGGTAGCTGGCTTCTCATTTTTCTCCCTTGCAAAGTAAACCTGCTTTTCTGATGTTTGACTTGACAGAAAAGCTACAATGCTAGGTCATTAAACAACTCACTCCATTTACTTTTATTTTAAAAGCTCGGTTTAGAATCTACCCATTTCTGCCTGCCTCCATCTCACATAACAGACTCTGTGAGGTTAACCATGGGTTTAGCACATATATGGACTTACTCGCTCAGTACTGAATTAGTTTCCACGCTGCAAAGCTCACTGAAACATTCTGAAAAACGAACATAACCCAGAAGCAGACGATCATCAATCACATCTGAGAGTCAAAAGAAAGCACCATGAAAGAAACCACAGCATCATTACTATTTATTTTCAAGAGAAAATTCAAAATATATGCTCATACTGAAATTAACACCCCCCTGGTTATTCAAGGAACTTGCAATTTTGCCGTCTGTGGCTTTCAGCTGCTTGCCCACATCTGGTTTCTAATCACACTGCAGAAAAAAACTTTTATAAGAAAGGATACATCTAGATGAAAGATCACTGGAATTACGCTGGACATAGCAGTCCAACCTTCTGCACTTTCTGAAATCCTGGGGGGCCAATAGTTTTCAGAGGTACCATCTAAGTACCTATGATATGGTGTTAGCCTGGAGGGCACTTGGCTAAGGCTATTACCTCAGACACGAAGGAAGGGAGATGGCTGCTTTGTTTTAGGGCCAGAGAAGGCTGCAGACACCGGAGAACTAATGCACTGAGTCTCTCTGGGGATTGGGGAGGCAGGACTAAGCCATGGGTGCTTACACACCTGCTATATAAAGAGCAGCAATAATACCTTGCTGGAGAAGCTGCTCCCCTCCTACACTGCTACACTGTAAACAGCAACAGGGAGAGGAGATTAAAAAACTATTCTTTTAAGCTAATACTTAATGTTTCAGACAGACTAATAAAGTTTAATTGCCTGGAATCTCCTAGCTCTTACTGTAAACTTTCCTTTGATATAGGTCTCCCATCTAGATTTTAAGTGCTGGTAAAAACCTCCAAAATAAAATTTCTCCGATGCCAGCAGTAGATGTGAACTGGGAGTCCCTCTCCTCCTCCTCCCCTATCTCCAAGTTGCCTTTGAAAATAACAAGCACTGATGAGAAATCTGCTTGCATCAGCACAGCACTGGCATATGTTACTTTCCCAAACTAAGATCCCTGACCAAATGCATATCCAGACATATGGGGTGGGGAGGAGCAGACATCATCACTCTTAAAGAGCTAATTTCAGAGCACACATTTTATTAGGTGCAAACTGATCGTATGCAAGTTTCAAAGCAGATCCTACAGTAATAAGAAAACACTTTCCCTGGAAGCCACCCAAGGAAATGCTTTCTTCCCCAGAATGGTTACCAGAACCAGTGTTGAACTGCTGGGACCATTACATGTTATTACTGTTAATGGAGGGAAGGAACATGCACATTATCACTTGGAGAACCAGTCTACTAAAGTCATCGGGTAATGGCCAGTAGCAGCACAGGGCTCGTTTATGACAGGGAAAGGCATAAGCTATGCTCTAAGCAGCAGTTTCAAAGTTTTCTGGAACAGTTGCTTCTGTTTTAAAAACACCCAAGCATGATCTACTTAATGCCTGAGTGAAGTTTCTCTTTATGGGTGTTACTGTTGATTTTCTTTTTGCTCCAAGTACTCCCTTAACTCAAAGAGAAAAGTATCCAGGAACAGGCAGGAGGACTTGAGTGGTTCAAAACATGGCTTAACTGTGAATATATACCGCTGGGAACAACCCCCAGCAAAGGGAGAGAATGACATGAGAGATCTATTATCTGCAATTATTATCAGTAATACTATTGAAATTTTCAAAACACTACAGCTCTGTTTATGTAAAGCTTTTATTATCAAGAAAGAGAAGCCATCCAAGACAGTTTACCAAGAGAGCACAGCTCCAAGCAGTACTATTTTCCATAAGCCTCCTCCTCGGAGAGGCACTTTGCACCAACAAAAACAGCACAAGAGCACCAAACGACCTGGCCAAGGCAAAGCGAGTGAGCGATTCAGAACTGCAAGTCATCAATATACATGTTGGAAGTCATATACCATTTCCTGACTATCAGAATACTACGTATTTCCAGGGAATACTAGAGATATGCAACAAACAAAAATGCAGCAGCTTTCTGAAGAACTGCAAGAGTCATATACGTGCTTGCTCCCACTACAAACATACTCTTTAGGTCTGCTGGCAGAGTTGGCTACACAAGCACTGCCTAACCTATTTCAGTCAAAATAAGCTTGTTAGCAAAGACCTGCTATTTAAACTGTCTAAGCTAAAACACCTCATCTTAACTGAAAGCAGATCTGCAGTTCTGCTGACAGATCCTGGAGGGCAGCAACCTGCAGCAGCCAGATGAAGGCTGTGTGGTGCTCTTTTCCACCAGCACAGCTAGGTCTGGAAGAGGACATCTAGTGAGTTAACGCTGACTGATACCAACACTCCTGCTGTCAGCAGCCACCACAGGGGCAGCTGTAAGAGGAGAAGTGCATGAAATATTTCTGCACGGTGTCAGGGTCAAGGTTGGCCAGTGGATTGTAGCCAAAATCTTGTCAGGTTTGTCTTGTAGCCTCCTACAAGGCAATCACACAACTCTCACCCACTAGTAAGTGTCCTCTTGAGACTAGCTGGTATGCTAACCGTGCAGTCAAATGCTATCTTGCTGGCAAACTGGAGTGACTCATGGACGCCTAATACTGCTAGGGGAGCTGGGTGTGTTTGGCCTGGAGAAGGCCGAGGGTAGATAGTAGTCTTCCTCTACCTAAGGGGAAGTTACAGAGGAAAATGAGACAGAGTCATTGCAGAAGTACATAACGACAGCAAAAGAGGCAACAGGGACAAGCTCTGGATGTTGAGTGATTTTAAAAACACAACTGGACAAGGTCCCGAGCAAACTGAGCTGGCTATGAAGGCAATGCTCCTGAGCAGGCATTTGGACTGGAGACCCCCTGGTGGTCATCCCAACTTAAAGCTTTACATGACTGTTATTTTAAGACTAGGCTGGTCCATTCTTTCATTGGTATCTGTACAAGATTCGTTATCTGAGCAACAGACAGCAAAAAATAAAAGCCTAGGACATTCTCTAGCGAATTCTGTGTCTTCACACATCACACAGGGTTGGGTTAGGCCAGACACTGTTGATAAGTGAAAGTACATGAGAGAAGAAAGATGAGTAACAGTATCCTCTGCAACACCAAGCAAACAGCTCAGACCATAATAGCTCCTCAGCAAGGCACATTCAGTTTCACAGCTGAGCAGACTGAGTCCCTACCAGCTGATACTCAAATTGCACACCCAGAATCCGAGTCACAGCCTACTGCACTAGGGATTCCTCCTTGGCTCACCACTCAGCTGCCAATAATCTTTCAGAGAAACCTTCAAAGTAAAGGAGGGAGGGAGTCTTCCAGTATTTTTTTTTTGTCTTTTTATCCCACTTCGGAGTGTTACTTTCCTGTCATATCAAGAGTGGAATCAGTGTTGAGCATATAATGTGACAAATCTCTTCCAGCCTCATGCCTTGATGCATCCCATTGTAAATTTATCTAATAATCACCAACCCTTTAATTTCTATTATAATAATTGGCTAAACATCTAAAACCCACTTACATGCTGAGTGAAGTAGTTTTTCCTTACAATAGTTTTAAATATATTTTCCTTCAAATATGAACAGATTTTCAAATATGAATAGGTCTTCTATTGTAAGAATTGCTCTCCTTTGTGAAAAGAAGTATATGGGAATATTAGACTTTACCACTGCATGTTATCTGTTAAACTCCTCAGTAATACCTCTCATTTTTTTCCTGTATTTTCAGGGAGTTCACAATAGCCTGTATTTAGTCCAGTATTAGTATATTTGAAAATACACTATGTGCATCTTCTCATCTAGGAAAAGCAATTTGGGATCACGCTTGAAAAAAACATATGCAACTTTCTGATGCAAAATAAAATTAAATATTAAGAGAATTCAGGATTTCCTACCAGAGCAAGCTAGACAGACACACCACTCACAGCCTGCTCCTTGGATCGAGGGGTTAGAGCTCCCTCTAGCACTCTCAAAACAGAAGAGCCATAGATGCTAAAATGTGACTATTTGGTCTCATCCAGAGCACTCTTGGGTAGTGTTGTCCATACTTTTTATTTGCTTTACTTTTTGCTGTCACATGAATAATTCAGAATACATCCGCTAGTTTGTCTGAAATTCAGTAGAAACACGTGTCAGAAGAAATTCTCTAAGTGATTATAAATACCTAGATTGTTATAATTAACTGTTCTCTATTTTAAAATGTAATTTAAGAGCAGTTGAAGGATTTTCATGTCAGCTGTGGGCAGAATGTGAAATGCAGCAAGAAATTAAATGACAAAGTTGTTGAAAATTTCAAGTTTCACAGCATAAAAAAGTCTTGCTACCTCACCCTACCTTGCAGCTGACAAACATCCAAATGCAGCTGACAGGTCGCCCACAGTTGTGAATTAGGTGTTTCTGCTTCAGCATTAAATATTGAGTAACTCAGCTTAAGTGAAACTCAAAAGGTGTAACCCTGCTGAGTTCTGCACAATGCTGAAGACAGAGAAACATCTAATGACAGAAAGAGCGTCAGACATTTTTAATCACAGGTTATTACTTATTAATTCTTGATAAACTGAAAGCTGGCAGTATAATGGAAAAATGAGAAGGGAAAATGGGAGCCAAGTCTTTCAAGTTTTATTCCTAACTCTCCTACCGCTTTCTTGAGTTGCCGCAGGCAAGTCACTCCTCTTCATTTCATGAGTCTCTGTTAAATGTATGTGTCCTAATACAAGCCACACAGAGAAAAAAATCAAGGCTTGATGCTGGGAAAGGCCTGGGAGGCCTCTGCACAGAAGGTGCTTGGTGAGGGCAGGTACCACTGAACGACACCACAACACGCAAGTGCAAACTTTCCCCTCAAACACCAGCAAACACTTTTGACCCTTAAAAAATAAACAAAAAAAACATGTTAGAAAAGGCATCGCCTATATTTATCAATTAGAAAAAAATGCGGCTGCACTTATTATTGCAGCATCTCAAAGCAGACTCAAAATTCGCAGGTGTAAAGAAAAAATTACATTTTCTCAAACTGAGCCACTGCATGCAGATAGCAGATATCAACATAAATGTGGAAACAAGTACACTCCCTGAACACAAGTGCCCTAGAGAGGGTGCACTTTAGTTAAGTTCCATTACTTACCACAGCAATTTCAATATTTAACCACCAGGGGACTTCTGAACATTGCTCGGTTTTAGAAGTTTGCAATTTTAATATTAGTATGTGACAGAGACGAAGAAACACAATAGGATGTTAGGCTATCCCCAGTTACATTTTCACTTCTCTGACAAGTCCAGTAAGAAAGGCTAGAAGTAACCAGACCCGAGGAGATGACAGAAGCACCTGACAAACACTACGCAAACTTCC
Organism: Oxyura jamaicensis; assembly: GCF_011077185.1. NCBI lineage: Eukaryota > Metazoa > Chordata > Aves > Anseriformes > Anatidae > Oxyura > Oxyura jamaicensis. Next base: position 22,377,733 of record NC_048898.1, read on the forward strand.
TGGCATAACCTGCCCGTGTCCCTCAGCCCCAGCTGACAGCTGTCCTTGCCATTCCGGGCCCGAACTCTCTGTACGCAGTCCTGCTGCTGCACCCAAACCCTGACATCCAGACCTTCCCTCTCGTGGTACAGATGGCATCCGAGGCCGGTTCTTTCATCCCCTTAAGAGGACTTGGAGAAAAGTGCTGGCAACTCCTTCCCGCTCCCCACACCTCTCCCATGTGGCAGGAGAGGATTACAGGCAGCTATCTGACCTGTCCAACGCGAGTGGAAGGGCATGTGAAGTGAAAGCAAGACTACCCCGCAGCAGTCCAGTTGACGATGCTGGCAGTGCTCAGCTCCCTGGATCCACAACGCAATCCAGCTGCACTCCCCAGCGCCTACATGTGATGGTGGCTCGGTTCTCATCAGAAACAGGTACGTGGTTGTGCTGGCAGAAGGGTAATAAGCCACAGCATCAGCAATATCTTCCTACACATGCATGCCCAAGGACAGGAACTTTCTAGATCTCTGATCACCACTAAATACTAGAAGCCATACATCTCCCATCTTCATTTAGGACGCAGTTTGCAGCTATTGCTCTTGTGCCTGCGTTCCTTCCAGATTGCATACCTTACTGAGGTCCTCGGTGCTATCTCAGAAACAAAGGGGAGGCAGCTAGTGCCAAACGCAGCCCTTCTCCTGCAAACACGTGAAATACTCCAAGCATTAGCTAGGTCTGTGGATGCTGTGGCAGTCTTATGTCTTGAACCATAGGGAAGAAGTTCTGAGTATGCAAAAACTTGGGAGGAGCAGGTTCCTAACCATTGACATTATCTGGGACGAATGAATTCAATGTTGACTGTGCTCTGAGCAGAAGGTGGACCTCCCGAGGTCTCTTCCAGGTTAGGCTGTGATTCTCTTCTTCTATACCTTGGGTCAAAGCTCATCTACACGTCCCAGGCTTTTGGAAAAAAAGGTATTTAGGTTTTGGCTGAAACCAAAATACAGTTGTCTGATGTTGATTCATGTCATTTATAATAAACAAAATCTGAAATTCTATTTAAAGGATGTTTTACAATTATTTTTTTTAAAGCTTTCCAGCTCTGGGCTTAACAAGCCTCTGCTTTTTTATCATTCATTCTTTGCAGCAATCAAATAACAGATTCTTCGAGTACTGCAGATACACAGGCTCTTCTGGTTTTGCAAGTTGAGAGCATACAGGACTCAAGGGCCCTGCTTGGACATCTGATCTTGACTTTCAGTTCTGTCCCTCCAACTACTTATTCTTTTTAAAAAACTGTTGATTTTGTTCCAATCCATGGATTGTCTCAGAATTGTAGCTGATTTATTATACTCCACATGTATCTTCACTTACAACTCAAACCAATTGCAGAATTCATGTCTCAAACAACATATTAATTCACTGCAATGCTTAATCATCTTCAGAGTCTTCTAAACTCACACTGCAACCCACCTCTGAACTGGCTGAGATTATAAATGATGATCAAGCCCAGGATTGGCAGATCTCAATTAACATGCTAGGGGAATAATCTGATTCGACAGAATCACACAATTCTGTAAAATCCTGTGACTTAAAAGAAAACAACACTTGCACATAATTGGCATAAATTAAGCAACATTTTTATTACCTATAATCAAAGACTTACAAGGAAGGTTTACTTGACAGAAAGAGGGCTTTCTTTGCTGACAAATTACAAGTCTTACTTAATTAACTATCTAATTTTTTTCATAGCGTAGCTGTTAAGTATTTTTCACTTTTATTTTCCCCCAGATGAATGTTATATAGGGGAACTGACTCTGAACACAAAAGCTATTGTTTAAATTGACAGAAGTGGGGTCAGAAAAAACAATGCTGCAGTATGTTAATAATTGCGTGCTTCAACTCAGCTTGCGGCCATTGTCGCAAGGCTCTCATTTTGTGGTCTGAAGCAAGTGGAAGATCTCAAGAGTTATGGATATGAGAAGGTTAAATCTGAAGGTTAAATCTTTCACAAATTCAGGGTATACTTTATCATGATGGTAAGTTTGCCTGTTGCACACAGAGCCCTGTCAAGATTGACTATTACAGTGGGGTAAGTAATCGCGGCTACTTTGAATGCTACTTCCAAGTCTGTGAGAGCAATTATCTGCTCGCTCGTTTTTAATTTTCCTCAACAGTAAGGTTCAGCAATATATACAGTCGGCTTTCCAAAATGCAGCCTCAGCTCAGCCCGTCAGTCACATGCAACAAGGGACTGCCTGCCTCGTTGAAGTTATCTTGGATATCAGCTTCTACAGGCGGATTAATTTGAGCCTATTTTTGTAAATTATAAATTGTGTTAAATATACATGAAGGCAAGTATGGAACAATTTGTTTTACTGCACAACGTGAGTTATTTCCCATTCTAGGTTCCCACCGAGAAAACTCTGAATTTAAAAATTTGCCAATTAGTGGCAGTAACTACTGGTGAGATCTGACCCAGTCGAACAGTAGTGCTTGCTGAATGCTGCGAAGGACAGAGCAACGTTCCAGGAGAACTAAGGGACCAGAACACCAGACAATAACAAGAAGCAGCATGCAGTTGTTTGCCCAAGCTTACTTTTCCCTTCAGAAGAACTGAAGGTTGTGTCACTGCCTTAAGATGACAGTTAAGCTATAAATTCACATCAGCCAGAAGTAGATCTTTACATGTACATCAAAGTGAGCGCTAATTGCTGCAGTAAAGTTTAGGACAATTATTAAATAGTGTTTGTAAGAAAGTGTGACCAGGAAAACAACAAATTAATTTCTCCAAGAAACAAGCTCCTCAACCACAAATGTGGTTGAGGAGCTTCAAACATCTTCACTGTTCCTCTTCTTTCTGTCTTAAATTAAGCCACTCCTATTCAATTTATCTTAATAAAATACAAAGAGGGCATGACTGCTCCCTATAAATATATGGGGATTAAAAAAGGGAACAGTCTATTAATACAAAAGGAAGAAACAAGCATAAACACCAATGTTACAGTCTCACTATGAATAAGCTAGCTTGGAAACTCAGAGAGGATTTCCAGTCTTTAGAACAATCAGGTTCTGGAATGATCTTCTGATGTGATAGAAACGGAGTGGAAAAAAAAAAAAAGTCCTCAGGTCAACCATTAACTGGTTGTAGGGAAACTCAAAATTCACCAGAGGGACAACATAGTACCTGCAAAAGCAAGGGGCTGGAACCAATGACCTGAAAGGTCCCAGTAGGTAGAATGGTACAAACCAGGAATCAACCTGTTCTGTAAGAGGTCATTCACCACCTTACAGCTCAGAGAACACCTGAGACAGCACAGATACCAACTTGTTGACTGGTTACTGAGCAAACTCACCTTCAATGAACAGAGAACATAAATGGGACTGAGGACTCTATTAAATATACAAAGGTATATTGATTCTTCTACTATGGATGATGGACCACTCCATCAGCCAGAAAAAGACCTGTCAATTTTCAATCTGAGCTTGAGCATACCTGAGATTTATGACGTGTCCAACCTACACCCTTTTCCACGAGGTACTGAGCTGCTGCGTTCCACATGACACACACAAACACTATTTATTCTGGTATGTTGCTTGCTATCCATCTGTCTCAGCTCCAGGAGGTGCGTAGGTAACCTCAGACTGCCCTGAGGCTATACTCACTGTGTCTGTAGTTGGTTCGACAGGATATCCCTCCTAGTCTCTGGTGCATTTATAACACTTGTATTACACGGGAACAGAGATCTCGTTTCATACTTTCACTGCCTCCAGGTAAACTCCCATAGGATCTGGGGCAAACCTTTAAGTTCATGTAATATTTGGATGTTAGACGAAGATGGGATCTGGCAGGTGGTAAAGCAAGTGACCTCAGAGTCCCTGATATGTATGCGCTGTTGCTGGAGGAATAGGAGGAGTTATCTCAAGTCACTTACCACTGACTCGACAGACTAGGCTGTGACCTGCTGGACGGTCACTTCTAGTGATCATGAACTCTACTGTCTCCAGGGATAATCGTCCATTGTCTCTATAATTAGCAGAAAAGATACAACTTTGCTGCTGTCTCTGCTAGCTTCTGCCTTTAACTGATCAGCTATCTAAGCGTAGGTTGCAATGGCTATCTGGCACACACTCCTACACTCTCAGGCATTTCATGATTATTGTTGGAATTACAAAATAGCAAAAACTCAGACAGGTACCAGCTAGAGCCCAGTAGGACTCCAAATCAATTCTTACCACTAGCAGGATCACCACTTGGCCTGTCAGCTGCTGGTGATCTGCTGCAAGAGACAGAACGATGCAGGCCAGAGTCTGATCTCCAGACTATTTACATTGAGTCACCTCAGGTCCCACATAAGATGAGGAATTCTTTAACTTAATATCAGGAAGCTCTGAAGGTAAATGTGACTCCAGCCGAGGACAGGATCTGAAGCCTGTTGATCTGGTCTTTCAAATCAGAAGGGATTCTAACTGGCATTACTTGATCCAAAGAAGTTACTGTGGTGACAAATGGTCAGAAATGAAGGTAAAGACAATCACGTATTTGGAAGTAAACTGAAGGTAAGACATCAAGTTTTCCAGTTAAAACTGTTTTATTCTCTTAAACAGCATTGGAGATGAGACTGCAGAATAGCGATGCTCCCATTTCCTGACCTATAACTTATCTGTGCAACCTCTAAGTTCACATTTCTCTGTCGCCCTCCAAGGGAACAAGGTATGTTTTAGGGATCAGCACTTTAATACATGTATTGATTTCATTAGTACAGGTAAGGTTTTTTAATCTCTCTAAGGAAAAATTATATTCTGTAATAGTTTATGAATAACTGCCTATTAAAAACTTAATAGCTAAACTCACTAAATGATTCGTCTCTAAACAAATGTTCTCCTTGTGTTTTTACATTATTCATAAAAGTTTAATGTACCTACATTTTATAGATCAGATACCACATTGCATAACTTGAGAAACAAAGTTACCCTGCATCACATGTTGACTCATACTGTTTATATGGAAAAGGGGACGGTTAAAATCATGTAAAAACACTGTCTCTTTTGAACTTTAATGTGCTTTGCCTATAAAAAGATTCTGCTATAATTTTTAAGTGAGGAAGGATTTCTGGGGAATGGTAATATTGATTTAGACATACGAACCTTGCTATTACTTTTTCAAACACAAACAAAATCTTCTAAGTTAAGAGTCTGAAAATTGTGACCCAGTTTAACCTATTTTGTTAAAAATAGGAAGAAATTGCAAAGAAAATGTTGCTAATGTTCTGTCAACAGCTAGTGGAAAGTTTGCCAGTCCTTGGAGAGCACAGAATGAAATGGATAACAGAAATAAGCAAAACACAGAGGGAGTTAGATGGAGGTAGGAAAACATCTAAAACAGAATAAAAACAGTATCCAGAAGAGGCTTTTGTGTTGGACAAAGCATATAATACTCTAGAAAGTGCATGGGTATAGGATCCATGGAGTCTACCATCTTGCTTGGGGCCATTTTTGGTGAAACACTTTGGGAACTTTTGCTACTTAATCACGGTCTGGTGTGTGCCTGCTTGCCAGAGTGTTTGTTTCTAGCAATGTGTTTATTGAGGTTGTGGGAGCTCTTTGAAAGCTACAGGGCAGAGGGAGAGAGAGGGAAGGGTTCTGTGAAAATTTCTTCCAGTATAGGCTCTAATTACTTAATGCTTTTTTTTATCAGATCCAAACCAGGCTGGCTTGCCAACTAGCAACTCATGATCGATAGGCATCTATCTTCCTTCTGCCCTGCAGCATGCCCTGCAGGAGTCTGTGCAGGGCTTCTGGGTCGCCTGTTCAAAGATGAAAGCTTCCTCTCTGCAGAGGGGTCCTCACCGGGCAAGGGTCGCTTTGGATCACGGAAGCCAATGGGGCCGTACTGTCCTCAGGGCACACGCAGCCCTGTCTGAGAACCTGGCTGTACATCAAAGCCTTTGTGGTGGCCTCGGGTCATCGCCAGCCTTACAGTAGGCATATTGCTCTGTGGAGTTCCCTTTTAGGTTGGTCCTGATGTTCGGAAAGTTACAGTCAGATGAGGAGTATTTCATAGAGTTTGAAGAGGAGAGATGATGGTTACTGAACTTGTGATGAAAACCAGGGGGAGTCCAGAAGGCGAGCACATACCTCTGGGAAAGGCAAACTTGCAGTTAAAGCCCAAGACTGAACTATCAGCAGAGCCAGAGGGCACCTTCTACTCCTGGCTTTCCTCAGGCTTCCATCTGATCCTGGCTAAGCCACTCCTTTTCTCCTGAGACTTCTCCTGAGACTTTTCTCCAGCTACTTCTCAGGGTGTTGCAGGCTTACAGGAATGTTCCCTAAGCTGACTGAGCCTCAGGCAGAAGGCAGGAAGCAGCAACACTCTACACATAGCCCTGATCATGAAATATGATAGAGAAAAACTCTAGAATAATCAGGCCAAAAAGGTGATGCAAAACATCCCTGATAAGGACTTCTTCCCCCAGGCTGGAAGCAGGTCTCAACTGAGGAGGGGACAAAGCAAGGAGAACAGAGGGGTGGGAAGAGATAGGCTGGAAAACTGCACTGAGAAAATGCAAAACACAGAGAACTGGATGTGAAAAAATACATCAAACATTTTAAATGAAATTAACAGAAAATAGGATTCTAAAAACCACCAGGAACTTCTAACGCTGATAAAATCAACCAGTTACAAAACCTAACCAGAAGCTAGAAAAAAAATTATCATATTAGGTTAATAAAAAATTAAGATGTGCTGTATGTTCATTTTAACATGTATGTAAACACTAACAGTCTGTAGGCTGCCTATTAATTCACACGTGGCATATTTACACTATTTCTGATATTATACCCCATGCTGGGACATCCCATTACAGAGTCACGGTGGCGGCTCCATACTTAAGGTGTCAGGAGGCTGGGAATTCTGCACCACATCGCCTCTCTCCTGTTATTCCCTTGCAGTGAGATTACTTTGGGGCAGGAATTTGCCATTTGCTTTCAGCCCACAAGGGAATCTCTTAGGGAGCTGACAAATTGATTTAAGCAGCTGTGGGATTTTTTCCTGACTTTATGTTTTATTAAAAGAGGAAAAAAAAAAAAAAAAAGCTTTGACATCTTTTGGTGTTTTATGTAGCAAGAAGAAATGTTTGGTTTACAGTGACCACTTTTTCTTAGACATTGCCATTGCCTCCCATGAGGACTGTGTCTGATTGCAAACCTGACTGCAACCATTGGTGGCTGGGAGGCACCGGCTTCCCAAGACGTGTCTAACACTTCCCAAAATGCAGGCAGACCTGGAGAAGAGAGAAAATGCCAAAGGAGCGGAGCTCAAATCAGCATGAGGTGTATGTAAACACTCGTAATGCTCAAGCAGAAAACATGTTTCTGCTGGTATCACATTTCCAGATCCCCAAATATCTAACAGGGAAATGTTAAGCAGCATTATTCCGTTTCACAGACAGAAGAACTGAGATGGAAAAGCAGAACATGACAAAGACAAAAGATGCCTCCAAATCTGGAGCCGTAATTCCTCATCTAATATGCCTCCTGTGAGGTCTCATTGCTTATTATAAATAAAGTGTTTCATTCCTGGATTTCAGTTGTAAGAGAACTTTAGAACTTCTCCACAAAAAGGGATGCTGTGAGTCCAGCCCTCGTCCCAAGAAAGACTGGGAGGATTAATTAAGGCTTGTGAAGCACTCAGGCTACAGGGAAAGCCCCAGGAGGAAGTTCGTATTTCCATATTCTGACCAGGGCTTGAAAGGCACGCAATAAATACAGCCTGGGGCACTGAACAAACATGAATAAAATAAAATATTGAGCAGCTGTTCGTTAAGTGAATACTGTTCATCCCACAGCAAACTTTATTTTTGCCTCAGGCTGCAGGGAGCGGGGGAAGCAGATTGAGCTGGAAATAAATTTTTACTTCAAAGGGTTAAATAGTGGCACAGTTATAAACAACCAAAACTGATTCTTATAAAGCAAAATATTAGACAACCTTAAGCCAGAAGGGCAAGCCAGAATAATGATTATACCACAAACACAATTGGTTTAGATAGTGCAGAAGGCCGGTGACATATCATGTTTACTTTTTGCAGAGCTATAAAAACTAGGGGGACATCTCCAAATTTTCACAAACCTCCCCCCGTTTATATAGGAGGGGAAGGGAAGAGGTTCCATCACTATAACACCATTCAAAACACTACGCTAACCAAAGATGGGGAGCTCTGCATGGAATTACGGAATAAAAAACCCACTCACCCACACAAGCCCTGCTTTCTGGCACATCTGATGTCCTGCTCCCTACCTACAAGTAAGCAACGCGAAGTTGGCGGCTGAGCAAGCACTTGCAGGGGAGCCACAGGCACAGCCCGCACGCCTAGCTGGGTGCAGCACACCGGCTTCGGGCTTCTCTCACCAGCTGAAAAGGTTTCGCTGGCTTTTCAGTGTCAGGAAGAGGGATACCTAGAAGTGGAGGCAGCCTGCGTGAGCATCCTGATGGGAAAAATGAACGAAAAGCAGCACAGGCTCTGCGTGCACAGTGACAGAGCCTCGGTCTTCAACCATTAAAACTTCTTTGGCAATTACAGGGAAGGAGAGAGGTGATGCCTGAAAAACAACACAGAGAGCAAGGAAGGAAGACCAAGAACCATGTTAATCAGAAGTAGCTGGATTCCTCTGCACTGCAACCATGAACTCTATTTCACAGCATTTCTGGTTTTCCTTCCCAGACGTCACCCCCTAGTATCAACTCATCCCCCCACATTATTTTTTCCCTTTACAGAAATACCAGTTTTTGAAAGACTGCTGTTCAGATCCAACAGTCAGTAATTACCATTTATGATTTTAAGACTATACCTGAGAAATCTGCTATTTTATCAAACCTCTAGGAAAAAAAACAAAAAACACAACAATCAAGTCAATCTTCTCAGCAAACACAGCTGCCACAGCTTTCAAATTATAATTTGGTGGTAAGTGAATAAACCAAAAAATATTGGGGCAAAAAAAAACACAAAGCAAACAATAAATAAATAAAACAAAAAAGGAGTCTTAGGAAACCAACGCAGTATCTGATCTCTCCTCTTTTTTCTGCTGAAAGACACATGGCATGCACAGTATTTTTAACCGAGGAGTCTCGTTTCAAATATATGCCAAGGAATCTTATTTCAAACATATACTAAATAAGGAGGGGAGTAATAAAACAGGCAGTCCCTTACTCTAATTTTATCCGTCTCCCTCCTCTTCTTTCCTTGATGCAGTGAAACTTTAAATCCAACACCAAACCCTGTCTCTCTCTCTTCTGTTTTTTTTTTTTGTTACACAGTGATCAACATTTTCCTAAATGACCCCCGAAAGGACCTACTTCTAAACTACTCATTAGTAACAGCCACGTTTGCAATATTAACCTGGATGCGGCTGTTTATTAAGATCTTTTAAGGGGTTTCGAATGAAGACACACTGCCGGTGTACAGGGAGCACAGAAGGGGTAATTTAAAACCCGTGTTTTTCCTCCCCCTCGCCGAAAACATGCCCAGCATTGTGCAGCTGTGCTGCCAGCTTCATCACTCCCTCCGTCTCCACTCTTGCTAATTAAAAGGTTGATCACAGAACAATGCTCTTCTCATTAATTTCGCCTTTCTGATTGGGCAGGATTCCCGCTCGCTCCGCCTGATCTTTTCCACGCTGCTGAAGTTAATGTGACAGGAGCCCGAAGATGGATTACCCGCTGCCATATTGCCCATCACCTCCAATCAGCAGCTATCTGGGTAAACTGATTGTTCTAATTTGCTCTCATTATTTTTACAATATCAGGAGAAAATAACGCACACAGCTCACTGTCAAAGCCGTGAAAATCAGCCATTAGTTAAACCCAGACACTGAGTGGCTTTATTAGAAGCGCTGTGGTTTATTGATGCGGCTTCTGTACCCTAAGATAATACCTGCCCTGTTTAAACACACTTTTTTTGGGCGTATTTATGTTGAAAGAAAATATTTATTAGGATACTTGTGGCAAGACGCGCTGTCTCAGCCTGTTATCCTGATACGCTGGCGTGCAGCGAAGATGAAGAACAATAGGCTTGACTTCCACATAAAGAAGGGCAAAATATGCAGCAGCCTGCCTGCACATCTCCCCCGTTATTTTACAGTTTAAATAAATTAAATCATTTCAGCCCTAGCACGACAAGTACAATATGTAAATACACCCCCGAATCACACAAAATATCGTAATACAGCCAAGACAAAGCGGGTATGGGCATAACCATGGGAGCTGTGCGTACAAGGTCAACGATTTGGGTTCGGGTATTTGTTTGGGTTTTGTTCTGCTAAGCAAAGGAGCCTGTGGAGCCCAGCATCGAAACACCACAACTGAGAGCAGGAGCTCCGAACGATAAGGGAAACTGTTTTGTATAGCCAGGAAACTCTTTTTCCCCTACGAAAAAGCATCGTGCTGCCACAACTTGGGAATGAGTCAGAGCAGAAATGTCATTCCACGCTGGAGCCTCGCAGGATCCCATAGCTAAGAAATGAATAAAGTATTGTTAGCGCGATGAAGTCAGGCATTTTTACACTGCTGCAGTGGTAAGAGCTACATTCAAAATCCTGGACTGCTGACAGTCTCTATGCAGTGTATAAAGGGACCTAAATTATTTTGGCTGCTGCCTATCTGCATCTTAGCAAAGGGAAATGCTAAATAGAAGGATTAACAGAAATACGGTACCTTAAATCTTGCTAAACATAAACCTTAAACCGGAGTCTACAGTGCTGTAACTCGCAATGTGCTCGAAGACTGACAGGCAGAGCGCAGCAGACTGATTTTACTTTTAAATAATATCTAAATTAGATTAGCTCTTTGTGTAGATCTGCATGAACCAGAGGGGACATTCATCATTGTGCCAAAAAAGTTAAATTCACTGGGGTACGCTCAAAGTGAATGGTTCTAGACCTACGTTTTATCTCTCAGACACATCATCAAGATGCTGTGCCAATATGCATGAAGCCAGCTAGGAGCTGCAAGAAAGACAACGGGAGAGTAACTGGATACCAGAAAAGGTTTAATTTTTCCCTTTGCAGATTATGAATTGCTCGGGACAGGATCTGTGGCTTCCCTGTCTAGTAAGCACAGAGCATCCCTTTCAATACTTGAGCTTCTTTTTTAATATTTAAAGGGATTAAATATAAGGAAGGGTATTCTCCTCCCTCCCCCTCCAAATCAGATGTAATTCCACTTCCCCTTCCTCCCCCTGCAGTAATTTAAATCACTACAAATTTGCAGTACTGCTTTTTTAATATTTTTAAACCCTCATCAGCTAGGGCCTTGTGTTCGGGGGTTGATTTTTTCCTCCCTCCCAGCAAAAGCTGCCTCTCAGCTTCGTTTGGTGTTTCTTGTGACCCTCGCTAATGGTTTCCTCTTGGAGGGGCGTGCCAGGCTTTTCTCCTTAAAATTCCTGCACTGAAAGCCTGCACCACACCACACTCCACGAAACGTGCTGATGGCACAAATTACAAGCCCCCAGCCGAACACTCCAGCCCCCACCATTCGGGCAGATTTATGTGGGCTCTTGCCGACGTTATTACAAGTCAGAGTTTATTGGGAAATTGTTACATTATGCGGAGTGTCTAACAAATTGCTTATGCTGCTATAATTGGATTACAACAGCCGCTTGCTCCCACCGGTAAGATTAGGCAAGTAGGACTCCTGCCGATCTCTGAGCGTTAGCAGTAATTTTATTTGCCTTGCCTCTCTCTTTCCTAACAACATGCCTCTTTCCCTGCCAGCTGTCTGCTGAAAAGGCACAGGCTTGTTCCTTGGCCCTAACAATGCAATTACAGCCCTGCAGATCGCACTGTTTGTGCATTAAGTACAGAGCCAAAACGAGGCGAATTGATCGTTTGACTTTTGGAGGAGCCATGTGATCTCGGCGTGCGGGTGATCCGGCATGCATCAGTGGGCAATGCTGCAGTACACGCCTGCTGATGAACTCGCCTCATGCCATTTCCCCTCCCCGTCTGCTCCCGACAGCAAAGACGTTGGAGCCTACCATTAATCCGGATCTGGCTACAAAAACAAGCTCCTTTTTGTCACCTCTTCTGCTGGGCTAAACTCAGGGCCGGTTTCGCCTTCTGAAATGCGACGCTTGGCAACACCAGTGGCATCCTTGCGGCGGGCTATGGTACGAAATGATTATTCCAGCATTTCACATCCCAAGCTTTAGCACAGAATTGGACTTATTTTTCAAACAGCTTTGTCAATTCTTGCTTTGAAAAATACAGAAGACATGCCTAGGTAAGGTCATGATGATGGTAGTGGTTGCCCTACGATCTGAGGGTGCTGCTGCTGCAGGTGACTACTTGAGAAGTGATGCTCCTCTTTGCCTTTGCCAGTCTACCACTAAATCCATCAAGGATTTGGATTCCAAACTGTTTTATATTCCCATCACAATAGCTCCCTAAAAATCTGTGAGCACATTTTATTTCATACTCTTATCCTGGTGAACACTCCCTACAAGCTTGATGTGGCAGGACCAGAATGAAGACCCCATGAGTGTAACTCTTTAGGCAGACTATCGCTCACCAAAACAGCAAACATTTGGGGTGGAAGCACACAGCATGTGACAATACACACAATGAACGTGCAGGGCAATTCTGATTAAGGATGCCAGGTGTTTCCTAATTTGAAAGTTTTATATTACATCTTCACTACCTGTATACGTGGAGGATTATAGGATAACTCGGTTTAGATGGGACCTCAGGAGTGGAGTTCAACCTCCTCCTCAAAGCAAGGTCTGTTATGAGGTCAGATCAAGTACCTTAGGGCTTCAAAACCTCCAGGGATGGAAGAAGCTGCAAAGCATCCACAGGCAACCTGTTCCAGATGATGCTCATCATCATGAAAAAGTTTTTGTGACCAGTCAAACATGAGAGGGAGTTTCTAAGACCTGTATGGGAGCCCTTTCAAGATTTCCTGAACTCAGCTTCACAGCTAATGCCATTTGCTTTCTTGAGATTCCAAACCCAAGCCTCCAAAAACTAAAAAACATCTCCATCAAGTTGACCGCAATTTGGAAATAATTCTTCATATCAAGATTTTTCATATCACATGCCCATCCTTACTGCAGAGCTCTGAGAACTGATCTCTGGAATGCACTTAGAGACCCTCAGCTATAAAGCAATTTATGAGAAGTAAGTATTATAGTAATATTTCTTCAAAGTCTCTCTTTCATTTAAAAAAAAAAAAACACACACAAGTGTAATTCTTTTTTAATTTGTGGCTTCATTGACACACAAAATCATTTCGGGTGGGAAGAGATGCAGAAATGACAAGCATAGTGTTTGCATAACTGAAGACTAAAGAAGCCTGTTTACATGTAGTTTAACACTCAAAAGAAACTCTGAACAGCTGAAATGCCTTATAAATAGCTCAGACCCAGAGGAAGTGCAAACGTCTGCATTGTGAATTGTAGATCTTAATTACAGACAATGGCTGGTACAGCAAGTAGCACGGAAAAAAAAAAAGTGAAACAGTTGCACTGTTCATGGTTGGCAATAATTCTTCAGGAAAATATTTACTATCAATCAGTTATGAGAAAAGGGACTCTGCGCTCATAAAACAGCACGTTGCTTCTCATACCAGGACCATTTTGCTTCAGCATAATCTGAATTTAAACAGCTTGTTTCCTGCGGATATAATTTTGGAAATAAATAAAACAAGTCTATCAAAATCTGGAGAATGTGTATGGTAGGGTAGGGTGGGGGAGCAGAATATCACATTTCTTTCTCAGTCATTTGCAAAAAGGTTATTAGATTGAGGGGAAGCCAAAGCATAAAGATTGTCTTGACCTAAAAAGATAAATTAAATAAAAAATTAGAAACAATTAAGGTGAAAGTAGACATACTGCTCTGAAAAGAAGATTAGCATTAGGTCAAAGCTTTTAGATAAGCCCCTGATTCTGTATTCTGCTTGTGCTGCCTAAATACTGAGAATTCAGTGCTGGACTTCATGTTTCAGAGCACCTTTTGAACATTAACCAACCCTCAGCAATGTCCCTGCAATACAAAGCATTCACACTGCTTTCTTTCACAGAGAAGATACCAGGAACAGACACGTAAAATGACACGTATTGATCTCAAGGACTGGAAAGGCTTCAGAAGCACTGGAAAACTGTACGTTATCTGAAGATATACCAACGCAGCAGTGTATCACAACAGATCTCCGAGCTGGCTGAGTTGTTCATGCAAAGTAAATGCAGGGACACTCAGGAAAGAGGAGCCATCAATCTGTGACATAAAGGGAGTTGAGAGTACAAGAGGGACACTCTTCAGATCCATTTGTCCTACTGCCAAACTGGAACCCTAAATGTCTGTTTTTTAAAGAGTACTTGTGGTTTTGCCATTGAATTCATATAAAATTCTGAGCTCGATGTTATTATTATTGAGCAGACTATTCTTATTCTAAAAATTCTGAAGTAGTGATGCAGAAAGAACTCACAAAGGAAAGCAGACTGCAATTACCAGCTACTTCCACCACTCCCTGCTTTATGGAATCATCCTTTAATGTAGAAGTGTAGCCACAGCTCAGTAATACTGTGCATCTTTGAAGAAAATTTCACATAGCATGCTTGAAGTGACAGGCTTTGTTCTGCATTTCTGAATTGACCAGAACATAGCTCTGTTCCCCTGTATACTGCAAACAGCACAGTACTGAGTGCTTACGCTGAATTTTTCATCCAAAGATCTCAAAAGCATCATACAGTCAAGTTTCACAGCATTCCTGCAAGGAGAGTACTATTCAGTTCCCTTTCAAAAAGGAGCAAGAAGAGCCATCAAGGCCACAGAGAATAAACTCCCAGTGCTGGAAATAAAGAGTATGAACCCTTTCTAGATTCCTAGTTCACTAGTGTAACCATTACAGAATGCAAAGTTTAAAGTACAACAAAGAGCAATCAAGAATTCCCTAAAAGGCAAGAATTCTTCATGGAAAGACCCTGAGAAGCCTCTTGGTTAGCTGGGACCTTAAGAGGCAGGACCAGTGAACATACGTGGGTAGCAAGGAGTGCTTGGATGCATTTTTCTTTATTTGAGGTGAACCAAATTGGAGAAAGACACAGAGAACCTCTCCAGGTGCTGCTGAGCTCAGATCTAAGCAGAAACCCAGGATGCTGTGTGCCATTTACGAGGTGTCTGTGCTGTCTTTGGCTCGTATGCCATAGATTGCCTGTCTCTTGCACATATAGGAAAGAAATAAATGTACAAAATGAGAACACTTCCTTACGTAGCAGATGCAGACAAAGTGGAACTGACTGCATTAGTTAATAAAAAGTGAAGACCTATTTAATGAACACAGGAAATGGGTATTGGCTGTACAACCCCATCACATGAACTATACACTAATCTCTTGCTGGGAAAGAAAAGAACACTTTGAATCAGGTTATTTCCAAGATCCAAGGGAGTGCGAAATCCAACAGACTCCAAACGAACAGCAAAACTCAAACCTAAGACAGCCCACATTATAAAAGGGCGAAAAGGCAAGACCTCCTTTTGTAAACGTGAACATCCATAATCCATCCAAGCAGAGACTCAGCCAAAGAGACTGGAGACAGTCAGAGCCTGCCTCACTGCAGAGCAGCGTATGAAGGTCACCACAGAAAGCGAGTGGTCCCAGGTACAGAACAGAATATAAACTTGTTTGCACACCCAGGAGCATCACAAGAGTCCTAGGGACAGACCAGATGCCAGGGGATTTTTAACTGTGGCCCTCTCTAATTGAGGCTGAAACGTACACCTCCACCATTATCTGGCCTGAAGATACTGGCTTACAAAATATGGAATAAACAATGGGAACAGATGCTCATTTGGCCAGTTTTCAATAAGCCTCATTAAAACCAAACACCCTGTCCTTGGAGCTCAGGTTCATGCTACATTTCTACCTTATTTAAGCACCTAGCACGAATTTTTGAGAAAGCTATCCACTTGTGGTTGTGCACCAGTAGCATCGTAACAAGAAATCCTCTTGTAAACATTTTGTGCTTTCTAAAGGGACAAGCAGGAGGATTTGTGCGTGTGTGTACATAAGTAAAAATACAATTAGAAAATACATTTACTTTTTAAAGACATTAGGTTAAATATACATCACACTTGTTGATCACTCAAAGGCAATGGGCAGCAACATGCCAAAAGATTAATGGAAGAGCTCCTGAGGATGAAAGAACCGCTGTTACAGATCACACAGGTGGCATCTGTGCACCTAAATATATAGCTTTTAATTTATGATCCCTCCTCTTCAGTCAAAACATGTGCACACTTGAAACATTTTTTATTGTGCCTTATCTGCTTCTAACCACATACACCCAAGTCCCAACAAGGGAGTTTCAGAGGACAAACATACCAGAAAAGCAGGGCTAAGAACAACACACAAAGATTAATCAGAACAGGATATTCTATTTTTAAATGCCTGAATAAAACTAGATAATCCACAGGCTTGCAAATACCACTGAGCACCTGGCTGTGGACAGTCGGCTTGGCATCATAACGATGACTGAGCAGACTAACTCACTAACACGGAGCTCCTTGAGTGGTTGAAAACCCAGTAACCCGATGCTACTTTGCATACTTGAGAATCTTGTGTGTGTATATATACACACACACTTCATTTTCCACCATTTTAGAAACAATGCTGAGCTTTGTCAGCTTGGTAGGTTGCAGCTGAATGTCCTGTACAGAAGTACTCATTAACTAGAGAGCTTGATGGATGGGCAGTGCTTCAGTCAGAAAAAAAGATATCTCAATATTGATGTGCATGGTCTCAAGAGAAACTAAAAATCATTCTTTGAACAGACTTCAGAAGCATCAAACACATGATCAGCAAATGGCATTAATGTAATCATAACAGAGCACAGTTTTCTTTTTTTTGCAAGTAGGTGCAGAATCAGAAATCCTGTTTGCAGAAGAAAACTCGTCTCTTGCACACTGACAGCTCTGACAAGGACACGACAGCACTCACTGCTATTCCCAGTCAGGGCTGATGCTGCACTGCAGAATCAGAAAAGGTGAATCATAATTTCCAAAGTAATCCTTTTTGTCTTTCACTGCCAGTTTAAAACAAAAATAAATTAATGAAAACCCTATAATACTTTTGGAAAAGTGCTGCAGATAAAGCAACCCACGCTCATGCTTTCCAGCATTCACCCCCTTGACAAAACATTTTAATGTCCAAAGCCCTAAGACACATCAATCATGGAGGATAAAACTCGCCATGTGCGTAAAGCTAGGAGAAGGCCTCTGAACTCCTTAAATCCCGTTTAAGCCCTGCACCGAGGGAACATTTAACAGTTGTGCCATTTGCCTATGCCATCACTGAGCCATCTGCATCCAGCTAACTGGATTTTTAAATGCTTCAACACTTCTGGAATGTGAAATTTCTCAGAACCTATTTCACTTTGGTATGTAGTTTAGAAGGCAAGGGGAAGGGGTGCAACAGCCAGACAGGCTAATACTAGGGGAAATATATCCCCAGAAAAGTCCTTATTTTTATTTCATAAGGACTATATATAAGGATGTATTTATCATATAGCTTAGTATGTATAGTCTGTATAGTCGTATAGCAGTATATATAACAGTATATACAGTAGATATGACTATATATATAGTCATACAGTGTATAGATGTAATACTGAAGAACATACACCTTTCCATCTCCAGGGTGACGGTTCAAATTTATCCCAATAACATGAAAGAAGTCTTACTGTTCCTACCTCCAACCCTACTCCTATCTCTTACCATGATCCCCAGTGAATACGACGCTTTAGGAGAGTCTATTATTCGGGGCATTAGGATGTTAAAGGTATATCATTTAAGTTAAAAGAGGCATGACTTAAATGAGATGTACTTGCACATCCTTGCTCCTTAGTAAGATGATCGGGTCCAAAAAGACCCTGGGCTGTGAAGCACATGGGGTTGAGTGCATTTGCTCTGCCTAGCTTGCTGTGAGCTGCTCATGGCATGCATCAAAATAGTGCTATATGCTGACAGAATTCTGCCTTAGAAAGCAATGTGCAATATCACTGATCTTAAGCTAGGAATGGAAGTTTGGGTATTAAATATGAGCACTCTGTACCAAGATTGGTAGCCTCCCTCTGAAGTACCTCCTCACTGGAAGGCAACCTTGCACATCAAACACAGTTTACAAGTGCTAAGCCACCTGCATGCACCACGACAAACTTATGATGGCCAATTCACTGTCAGAAAACAAAGGTAATGAAACATCCCCATTTCACCAGAAAAATCCCAAAGCAAAGATTTAGCTGGGAGATTATCTTAAAAGTCGATACACAAAGGGGTCCCAAAGGGACAAGGCACCTTCGGAGTGTGAAACAAAAAAAGGTCTTCAAGAAAATCAAGGAACTGAAAAAAACAAAAGAGAAAACAGGCTTTCAAGTCATCAGGTTGTGGTGACAGAGGAGCAACAAAATGCCAGCTGGTTTCAGTAACAGATGGCTGAGTGCACTGATCTGTCCTGCATGCCCATTCTAAACTTCCTTTCAGTGGAAATATGAAGCTTATACAAGGCTAAGCAGATCCTTCACACAGCCTTTTTATACTTATTGCATCATGGTTAAAATGTTTTCCACCCACAAACAATCCTGCATGTATCCTATTTTACTGCAGTTATGCCAAATTTTAAGAAAAGAGGGTGGCTAGTGGCACCTCATTTGTTCTGATCATATCTACCACAATTCTCAAGGAATGTCTTTTCTCTGATGCATTAAAATACCCATTATCTAACTGCCGTATCGCCCTCCTCCCCCTCCCCTAAACATGATATAAAGAGTTCTCATGAAGTATTTTAGCATGTATCTGGATCATTTATCATTTGAAGTTGCCACAGCTAATTACATGGCAGGAATAGGTCATGCCACTGGAAAAGCCTATGACTTGTAGAGCAGAATGAACCCTTCAGTCCCAGATAGCTCTGGACTCCAGTAATCGTTTCCACCAGAGGGAAACAGCACAGCATAGCAAAACTCTGCACTGAAGGACAGAAAAGCCTACCCGAAATACTGACTTTTTAAATACTTTAAATACTTACTATTTAAATACTTTTTCGAAGTGTAATTTTTAACAAGAACTTTTCTTTGATTAACAATGAACAATATGACAAAAACCTCTCTAAACCAAAGACCTTCTTTTACTTACTTTGGCCACACAATTTTCAGTCTTCATAGCCGTGCTTCCTAGACACACCGTTTCCTGGTTTAAGCACAGTCTGGCACAGCTGTTGTAGGTCTGCAGAAAGATTAAAATGGTTATGAATAGAAGAACACAATTTTCTTTCAGGCACCGCATTTTTGGCACGAGAATCCACAACAATGCTACCGCATTTCCTTTTTCCTAAGGTGTAAAAGTTTCAAACGAAAATAAACTAGTTTGCAGCAAAAACCTCTGTCGAGGGCATGCATGTTTTCTGGGAAGCGAAGTACAGTTTTATAGTTCTGAGATACATAGATTGAAGAGATTTTTCTCCTCTTTTCCTCTGAGAAAGGAAAAAAAAAATCTGATATCAGTTGTTCTGTCTTTCACAAAATACTACATAACTGAACAGCTAAAGCAAGGCGATTTCTGTACACTCGTTACCAAAGCACAAGGCAGATGTTAATAAACATCTCCTGTCTTTATCGGGTAAAAACACATAGGGAGAGTACAAAGGGTTATAATCAGAAGTGAACAAAGGCAGACCACATCTCACTTCTATTTCATTTCCCCAGTTTCGGGAAGTTTGCTCTTCTAAACCAGAATGACTTTATCTTAACCCATACGCTGTCCTGCACAGGCAGGAGTCTTTGCCAAGCACGTTACTCAGAGTCCCTCCCTCTTTAAGGGCACTACTTATAGTGTGCCTAAAATCAAACTTCGGATGACTAGACTATTTAAACTAAGATATCTGAAAAACTCAGGAGTTTCTAATGGAGGCTTTCCCTGACCTGCTTTCAACGCCATTTCAACGACCGCTTGATGAAGCTCAATTTTTTTAGGAGGAGGAAGAGGACAGTAGCACTTAAGATCTCCAGTACTGGATAAAAAAGCCACCTTGCTAGGCCTGGTACTAACAGAAGACAATAAATATGCCCTGCACAAGGTCACAAAACTTGCAGGCAACACCGGCATGGCAAGGGCTCCTAAACCTCTCCCTCTGCTGCACAGCCGCGCCATCGGAGCCAGAAGCCCTCGTTCAGTGCTCCCTGTGCCGAGTGCCAAACAAATGTCCTCCCCTTTGTGTCCCCCTGCCACAGGCCTGGCTGGGCAAAATGCAGCCAGCAGCAGCGCCCAACAGAGCAGAGGAACACGCTGCAAAGGATGTCAGGGGCAAGAACATAGGGAGACTAAAGGGGGGTTATGCTAAGCAATCGGAGGTACATTTAGAAACGTGTTCCTGACACAGCCTCCAGCTCAGAAGGATGGCAAGCACCAACCGATGGGAACTGGCTGTTCATAACCACCGCAAGCATCGCACATTATCCACCTAAGTTATTCTGATCCTCATTAAACATCATTACTGCCCACACTAGATAAACAGTTTACTGTTTCAGGTCGATCTGTACTGGTCCGGCACAGTACAGACACTTGTGGGGAAATTCAGGAATTCAGAGTCCCTTCCGCTGGACTTCTTTACAGACCCCCTTCAAACTCCATCATGAAACAGAAACAAAAAAAGGAGCACAAAAACCCGTATCTTCTCCACCGCTCCAGCAGTTTACGTTTTATTCCTCAGTGAGCTCTCTAACCAGAAAATTGCCAGTGACAGACAGGAATGCAGAGTATCCTGGCTCCAGCGGATCTCCTTACAAGTCCTAACATCGCTATCTGCTGCGACTAGCAGCCAGCTAGCAATTTCTGACTCTGGATCCAGAAGGAGAGCCGGAAAAATTCAAACACACGAGCCCTGTCAGAGCGCCGTGTGGCCGAACAGAGCGCATCTTTCAGCAGGGGGGGGTTTAGGTTCAAACTGGGATTAGGCCACAAGCAAACAGAAGTCTGAGGAACTCAACTCAGCCTCTCGCAAATATTTGCCAACGTCATAAAACCATCACTCTGGTATGCACAGCACTTTTTCTTCAGAAGAAAGATCAGGGTAGCATAAACTATCCTAAAATGTGGCTTAGATGCAATGGCTCAACTGGTGGACAGAAAAGTTGGCGCCATCTGCTTTGCACTGACATTCAGACAATTCTGGAGGTGAAAAACTGCAAAGAGTTGGTAAGTTCCTTGTTTGTTCTTTATATTTGTGTAACTTAACCCATTTATTGTAAATCTGTGATCTCTCTCATTTGCAGTCTCATTCCTAGAATTCCAGTAGCGGTGATTCTGCACAACTTACCTCACATGTACCATAATTTTTATGAGGCTCTGACTCACAGAAAGCTAACACTAAGTCTCCTTTGCAGATGAAAAGCTCAGTCAAAATAACGTTCACTGAAAGAAACCAGGAAGCCTGTGGCTTCATGAACTGAACCATGAACTCCCATCTTTTCAGTCTTTTTCCTCCCAGGACAGGTATGCAAAAACCTTGGTAACAAGCCAGCTTTTTAAAAGCCAGACTTATACCAGGCTTTCTCTCAGATATACAAATGGGACAGAGTGGATAATCCAAATATGCTATGCAAAATAATACAGGCTAAATGTAAAAAAAAAAAAAAAAAAGAGAGAACTTTATGAGAAGGAAGCTACTCAAAACTGCTACTGCTACTCAAAAGCTGGATGTACATCAGAATATAGACACAAATAATTATTCAATTGTATTGCTTTACTTTTCATTATTAAAGCAGAAAAAAGGAAACAGTTCATTCAGCAGGCAGTGAACTTCTGGAACTTGCTGCCACAGGATGCCATAGAGAGAAACAACATCAGCAAGTGGAAAGGGGGATTAAACGAACTCGGGGACAGCACGTCCATGGAGTACTTGGCAGGGATATCCCCTGGAGCAACAGCTGTAGAGGCTGCAGGAGCAGGAGGGGAATAGAGAGCAGAGAGAGGCCAGACCTCTTTGCTCTCGCTACACAGCATCTTCCACTGACAGTGCTGATCAATCTGGGCATTCCCATGTTAATACCTCTCTGCCCTTGGACCACTAGCCATATTTAAGTTTCTCCTTCCCAAATTTTCCAGCCACAGAAGAGAGACAGGAACTTACTTTCATTGTGAGAACCAAATTTTGTACAGTAATTTTGTTATGCTTATCTACATAAGCACCAAATTGCCAATCATTTAGTCCTTCAGCAGCTCTTTGTTTCCCAATACAAGTAGTAGGGAAAAAAAGAAAATTAAAAGAAGTGTGTATAATGGAATCAACCCATCAGGATTATTGAGAATAAAACACAAATAGCGCTTGTTAGCTCAACGTCCCCTACTATGTTTGTACAGTTACAAAGTTCTTCTGTTCTTCTTTTCATATTCTCACAGAAGAATGCATTATTAGCTACATGCAGTGAATAAAGGCGATAAAAAAGATGCATGTTCTATAATAGGGCCAATAAAATTCAAGTAAAAATGCAGAGGAAGTCTAGTCCTCCCTTACTATACAGGAGGAAAAAAGAGGTCATGCCACTCTACTTAATAGGTCTCAAAGGAAATTTATTGATAATGTGAAAAAGATGCTGCATTTGGCTCAAAAGTCCAGCCATGAGAAGCTGGAAGAATAGCATGGAGGTATTACTGAATGGCTGTCTTCTTCTATGGTTTCTCTGCAGGCAGCAGTAAGACACAAGATCTCTGCTGTACATGGAGATTTGGTTTCACCTGGTATGGTCGTAGTGTGTCTGTACACTAACAGTTAAAACTGAAAAAGACAATACTGAAAACAGATTGACTGTCATATCATGAAATAATACTGCAGAGCCCTACATTTAGGTGAAACAGTTGATGGTGCCTCACGTTACACTGCAACACCAGAGCACCTCCTTTCATTGGCTCCGATGTCTATGGGAACACTGACTGATCTGGAAGAAAAACTAGAAAATCAAAACCAGAACCAAGTCACAGAAAAGCAAATATCTCAGCTCACCTCTAAAGCTCAACCCTTTTATGAATCTCATCTAACTTGCACCAAAACCGTTTGAGTTTCTCCTCACCTTTCATCAAGATAAGAGGTTTCTTCACCAAGGAAAAGTCTGAAGTGGTAGCCTGGTTCAACGCCACAGGCAGATAGCTTTGCGTTGGAGTGCTTTAGTATGTTTTTATATTGCATATAAAGCATGCAAACATAAACCAGTTTGGTGAAAACTACCCTCTTTGTGGAAGCCAGCTGTAATTCTGAACAAGTTTTCAATTTTCGCACTGCTGCTAGGGTAAAACATTTTAAAGAGTTTAATTTTTACAGAGGCTTCAATGACACGAGATTATCTAACAAAGTAATGGTTAATCAATAGAGGGTTTAGTTGTCAGGTGAAACATATAACACACTAAAAGGGATTGATTGCAAGGCTCCTCCTTATTTACTAGGAGGTATATATTTAAAATGACACAAACTTGTTACCGAGCTGCATTCCTTTAACCTTGCAAAAGCCGTTTGAGAACAGTGTTAAGCAGCCCTATAGCAAAACAAGCTCTAATGAAAAAAAAAAAAAATCCTACAGATATATGGCAACCCCAAATCATGTCAGAAGCAGGGGAACCACAAAGCTGTATTCACTCGCAGCCAAAGGCTTAAAATGCCACAGAGACGCTAGACTATAGTTCACTAAAGATAGAGCTGTATCCGATCTCATTCCGTTAGTGTCTTTGGTTACATTTTTCTTTTTAAAGAAAGTACGATCCTGCTCTTTGACACAAACACGTAAACATTTCTCCTTGTGTCGGCGTAGCTGTGGATGAACGCTCAATGCCAACCTGAAGCCTCCAACCCAAGGCAGAGCTGTGTGTGCAGCTTTTCTGCCAACTGCAATCCATTTCTTCGGCCATTTATCCAGCAAATCCCCAGTCCCTGAACAAAACTCCACTTTTTAATAGAAGCTGCAGCCCATGAGCTCAATAAGATTCCCCCCCCCCATAGTTAATAATTACATGATTTATCAGAGAAAGATAACACTAATAAAAACGCAGCAAAAAGACAAAACCCATACCCTCCCTTCAAGTCATTTTCAGGGAAAAGATTATTAAACTGTTCTTTTTGAACAAGGGCTTTTGTAGCTAAGCACAAATTGCCAAACGGTTAGAAAAAAAGTTATTAGACTCAGAAGAATTCAGCAGAAGTGGGAAGTTATATAAACAAATCACTCCAGCAGATTTGGAAAGATCGCTTTCATCTTACTTAGAGTCTTAGGAGACTTGCATTAATTACCCTTTAAAGGTCTTTCACATGGACTATTTAAAATAAATGCAATTTATTTATTTATTTCAAATGAGGTGCTTCTTCTGAAAGAATTAAGTAATCTCAGCAAATTTAAAAACGTTTTTATAAACAGGTAATTAAAAAGAAGACTAGAATTAAGTAAAGCTGTAAAACATTCCCCATGATTCGCTGCAATTATTTTCTTAAGACTAAATTTTTGTTATCTGGAGCCCAGTCTTTGAGAAGGGTAGTCTCCACAAAAAGCCATAAGACATAATAAAGACCAGCCAAACAAAAAAACTAGATCACTCACAGCATTTTCCCTAAAGCACAGTTTGTCATATTGCAATTACACCTTGCCTACTGTGAAAGCCAGAGTCCTTAATATTGCCACTAGAGGGAAGAAGTGTCTCAACACATGGCAATGGTAGTTGGGGAGTGGGTTTTCTGAGCAATTACCATAACAAAGCTCCCTTGGCTGTGTGTACCTTCTAATTACTCAGTACAATTAAAATGACTTACCTAAACAAACAGGGAAAAAAGAAAAAGCCCCTAAAACAAAAAACCTCAAGATACAAACAATGTGCCTTGCTCCAATCCGCCTGTTATCTGAAATTGCGTTAAAGCTGGAGATCTTTTTTTCCTCATCCATCAATGCATAAGGGCAAAGTGGGGGGGAGAGTATGCCACAATGCCCAGCCAGCACAGGGTTGTTCAGCCAAGTAAAAGCAGGAAAACAAACAAAAACAAAGAGCAAAGAGAACTAGATCTCTTGTTAAAATAAAGAAGAAAAAAAAAAAAAAAAAAAAAAGGAGGAAATGTCGTGGTATTTAGCCATCTGGTAGCTGCTTGAAAACAAATTGTCCTCAAAAGAGCAGAAATACAGTATGTCTTCTCTCAGTTCACTGGCTTATGAATCAGACTTTGTTTTTTTTTTTTTTTTAATACGGGCACGGCGATATTGGACTTCAGTGCTGCTGCTGCTGCTTTCACTTGCCTCTTATGCCACTGTGCAAAACTGGCCATCCCCGTCTGAACCCTTGTTCCAAGTGGGATGCCGCATTCGCAGTCTTTCAGGGTACATCTTGTTGGCCCCATTGTTCAAAATCCATCCGGATTTTTCTTTTCCCCGACAGCTACTCGCTGGTTTTTAAACCCTTAAATCTTTCATTTTATAAGGCACGTCATTAAGGGAAGATGGCAGCCGAGCAATTTTTCTTCCCATTGACAATTTGTGACATTTCTCCAGCAGCGTGCAAGGTGTTGAAAACCTGGCAGCTGTTACCTCCCGGGATGAAGCTCCTTTTTTATCCTCCCTTGACAGTTTAACTCAATGGGTCAGCACCTTTAGAGACTGCAAAGTACCACTGAAGTGGATGGAGGCTTGAATTACTGCTCCCTCCCTAATCAATGTAAACCCTCACTGCAGGTGAAACTCTTCATCTATAGAGGTGCATGGGGGAGGAAAATGTAATGCCCTGAGCCAGATGGTTTTCATCTTGTTTTTTAAAGAAGAAAGGAACAAGCTAACAAGAGGACAGCTACTTTGTTAGCTTCTTGGCCTCTCTCATGGCTTCGGATCCCCAGGGTTCCAGCCACACAAGAGAAAGAATACAGAAAAACATAAACACTTAAAGAAATATAACTACGGGGCTGGCAACACGCTGCTTTCAAAGAGTTGAGAGCCCTGTTCAGCGCTTTATTTATCACTGCCCACGTTCTTCGGATGGTAAGTGGACACAGACACAAAGGGCAGGGGGGAGTAGACAACACTTGCAATTTACTCAATTACAGAGGAATGCAGAAATGCAGCAGGGTGACAGATTCCTATTAGCACGACTGCTGAAAGAGCCCAGTGGCCTTTCTGCCACAAGGCAGCATTCCCATTGTAACTCAGGCTCCAGCACAACCCAGGTTGGCCAGTTTTTTAACATGCATGAAGAGCTACAGAGGAATAGAAATGATTTTTTTTCTCTTTTTTTTTTGAGACAAATATATATATATATATATTTGTAAATACATATATATAAAAAGAATATTGTTAAAAGACCAGGATGTGCCTCTAGCAATTTCAGAAGGCGTTTCAAGCAGCAGCTCCTTACTAGCAAGCATTAGTATCGTAGAAGATGAGCTAACCCTGCTAACGTTACAGACCAGGTACGTACGTCCTCGACATCTCCCCTGGGGAAGGGAGGAAGCTGAAGCCCCTCACTCCTCCCCACCGTGCAACCATCCCCATCGGGGGGACAGCAGAAATACTTCTGGAAAACTTCGGTGTATGCCTGGAGAAGAGCCCCAGGCAGTGGTATGAGGCTGCTGCTGCCAGTGAACAGCTTTTTGTCTTTGCTTTGCCCTACCTTCTCTGACTGCTTTCTCCTTCTTCCAGTTGGCTTGTGTATTGACTTTAAACCCTTAAGAGCAGCGTGCCTCTACTTTAACACTGCAACAGTGCCTAGAGCATGTTAGAGGTGCTAGATGTAATTTTACAACACCATCTCAAATCCATACGAGTGAATTGAGGTAATACTCCGTGCCAAAATGCTAACGGGGAAAGATCTTGAACACACTACGGGGCCTGTTTGAATGGGGTAGCAGGCAGGGATTTTTTCCCCCAGACGTCCATCTGGAAGCCTGCAGACAGACAGCGGGGTCCGAAGCGAGGTGTGCAGGAGTGTCGCTGCGGCAGGCTCGCTGTTTGCTGCCAGCACTTCCCCACGAGGCCACCTTTGCCTCGGCTTCCCCCCGCAGAACAAACCGCGGTGGCGAAACGCACTTCATTATTTCTCCGCTGAAGAGAAGGGAGGGAAGGGTTTTAAACAAGCTGCATTGTGCCCGTCTTCTTTAAAAACCAGCGGGGTAATCAAGTTCAGGGCAGCCCCGGACAGCTGCCCTGTGACCTATTCATGTTGACCCCCGCTATTCATCACTTTCCTCGGGACTGAGGGCAAGCTCCCGGGGAGTGACCACCACAATAGACAGATACGGGCCAACAATAATACGGTTCCTGAAAAAAAAAAAAAAAAAAAAAAAACAGATGGCACTGCAATAAATTTACAAATCTGCATTCATGGCTCTGTTAAAAACACCCAGAAGCTAAAAGGCTGGAGGGGCCCCCAGAGAGCTTCCCCTGCCCGGTTTCTAAAGGCCGGCTCTCTCCCCAAGACTATTGAGCTCGTGTTCTTCATAAATGAAGAATGGAGACATAGCCCTTAAAATAACAAATGCCTGACCTAATCAATCTAGTGTTTGGGTCTAACACTAACTGATAGGCACTGAAAACTAATTATGTTTTTTGGCAAGGAAGTTGAATTAAAATGGAAACACACAGGTTAAAAAGGCACTGAAGCATTTGCGAGTCCCTTTGAAAGGGCAGCACACACACACACGCACACACACACGCTCACACGCAGGGCTTGAAACAGGAACCTGATTCAATAACTCATGCATTTATTTTTAAAATGAATCAGATTAGTCCCATGTGTGACCTGCCGGTCCATCTGTATGAGCCGGACTTAATGGGCACTCTTCTCACGCTTACTTCAGTTTGAAGTATGAGAGAGATAAATTTAGTTTAATTTTCAACAGATCAAGCTATCCATTTTCCAAATGGACCATCTGGATCAGCCTATTAAAATTAATTTATAACTTTGCAGTGTGAAAATTCGTTTGTTAGCTTAAATAAAGTTGCCAAAAACTTTTGCCACTTGTCATTGTTTTTTTCTGAAGTCTGTTTTCATACTGTGGTTTTCAGTTTTCCCCTTCAAAATTTAATTTTGTCAGATCGAGCACTCAACAAGAACTGAACATTTGCATCCGTACTTCCAAATCTGTCATAGCTTAGATCTTTTTCCTGTTCCAGCTCACAGTGTCAAGTTCATTGCCTGTTCTTGTTTCCTTTCCCAGTGCTGATCTCCGCATCTCTTCTGCCTTGCTGCCCCTCACCAACTTCAGAGCAGCCGTGCCTTCTCCTGCCAGCGTGTTGAGACTTCTGAAGACACCCTCCTACAGAAACCATTACAGTCAACACAAGAATTACATTTCTCCTAGAGGGGTCGATAGCACTAAGCTATGGGGGTCTTCAGCTTCTGCTTACAACTTCAGAAGCTTAAGCAACCATTGCACTTTTTTATCCCCTCCACCTTCTGGTACATCTGTTCCACAAACCTACCTGAGGAAACATTTATGGCCATGGCTAATGGCTAACTCATCAAAAATGACTAAATATGTGAACAATTTCACTAGAAAGACCATTTAAGTAGACAGACTCTCCCCTCCCTCCACATATACACATTCAATTCTTCTGCGCAGGTAGGTCCACGTTTCCCAATAATGAAATTTTAACAGCAGTGTCTTAAGGGAGGGACAGAAAATATGAAGTTGTACACTCAATATTTACCAAGTTAGCATCTTTCCACTACGGTACTAGTACTGCATTCAGCACTTTTTGAGTATTACTGCTTTGACAGCATTTGCAGGACAGATCTTTTTGGTTTTACAAAATATGTGCAGATGTGAGACAGGGTAATCACTCCGCATACCTTCCTCCAGGAGATGCAGAACTTTCCATTAAGCATCACTTTACTCATTGATTAGGGAGGAAAAAAAGCACATGCATCTGTGTCTGATTTCTTCACCTACAGCTGGAAAATTCCCAACTGGTTTGTGTCCATCATTAATAGAGAAAAAGGAGCAATATGAGCTTCCAAAAATGCTTTGACAGTTTCTATTTATGCCTACACGAAGAATCTAAATTCCCTCTACCACACGCACAAAATCTTGGGCAGCCACCTCATATGATCCAGACAAGAAGGTACTTGCTTTAAGACTATGGCTTGAACTTGTCCACAAACACTGTTCTCAGCACAGAAGGTGCCATATAGCTACCGGAAGACCCAAGGATTTTGGCCACACAAAAGACTGGGCATGAAGATGAAGGCTGTGATGCATCTCAACAACATCCTGGAACACAGCTGTGAACAATGTCTTCTTTTGACAAACCGGTAAGAAATTTGCTTTACTATACATATAAGGCTGAGATATTATGTTTTACCAGCCCACTCTTTCTCCTTTCTACCCACTAGGCACATATATGAATGTAGAAGAGAATATTGGTCGTTTTTCAGGTTATTAACCTGGACAACACCTCCAAGAAAATCCAACTTCAAGGGTAATGGAAAACTTAATTGTTCTAGAATGCTTTGAAATTCTTGAACACAAGATCTGTAGCAAGACAAAATATACTACACACAAGGCAGGAACAGGAACAGAAGAAAAGGCCGAAGAGCGCTTGATGAATGCCAACTGGAAAAACAAAAAACTCGAGAGCAGAAGTCTAGATTTCCTTAGAAAGAGTCATTGACTCTCCTGCAAGGTAAATCCATGTGTCTCATTTTCCTGGGTACGTTGTGACTTGCTCAGACTTCAAGGGAGAAAAGAAAGGATTTCCATGAGCATAAGTCAGACTTCAGCTTCCAAAAGCATTTAAGGATTCAAATAGCTAGAAAGTTTTATTGCATTTTTAAAGAGACTGATCACATACCTGTCTAAGTGAATTCTTCTCGGGAATGATCTTCCTAGGGGGCTCATCATTATTACAGTCTTCTCTCTCAGAGGAGTTCTGTGAAAGAAAGTAAGCTTTAATTCAGTTCTTATCCCTAATATTACTCTGCGAGGAGAAAAGAAACAGAATATTTGTACTATGCAAGCTATAGTATTTTATGTATACACACACCGGAGGCTAACTTGTACTTTTAAGCCAAACAGCTTGTTATGGCAGAGAAAGAATCTCTCCTCAGTACAGCAATGCACCACTGTGCAGGTGTCTATCGAAGAAGACTGCGCTTTGGAGATTTATTTTGAAATTACCAATAAATGCCTCTTTGAAAAGCTGAAATAATGGCTGGGTCAGCACGGTAACACCAGTGCTCCCCAACACCCCAGAAGAACTATTTAAAACAGCGGAACCTGAGGAAAACAAAAGGCTGTGAATGGGTGCAACTGTTCCCTGCGTCCCTATGCTTTAATCTGTCCAACAATTATTAATTGTACTGAGTCTGCAGGGCTGCCAAAAATCATAGAGAAATTTAATTAAGCTAAATTCTGGTGAAAGAGGTTGTCAGTTCCTTTAAAAAAAAGTGTAGGTAGCAAATGATACCATGGCTATGTTTTTCACTTCTGCCCCCTGAAGCTGCACACACAAACACCATTTCTAGAAAGACCGAAGCTGCAAAACTTAAGCCACCACCTCCAGGGAAGAGCAGCAGTAAAGGCAAGGGAAGGGGGACAAGAAAAAAGAAATAGGAGGGCTTTTTTGGCACAAGAAAGAGTTCCAGGAGCTTTTTGTGTGTTAACCTCACAGTTAAAGCCAATTATTACTTGCTTTAGAGCAAAGACAGGATATTGTTTATCTCAAGGCATCTACAGTCTTTAGCAAACATTTGGTTAAAAAGTGCTGGGTATGTGGGGGGAACCCGGTCCTCGCTGACAAAGCCAGCTACTCTGAAGACAGTTTCTTTGCACGGGTTCAGCTACTGTGCTGACAGAGTAATGACAGCCAGCTTTGGGGGAATCCCACATACACATCTAAAATCAGTTTGATCACCACAGTATTTGTAGCCTTAGGCCACATTCCCACGCATTCAGTAGTGAGTAACTTAACAGGTTTTAAAGAGATACAGAAAAACTGCTTAGGGAGAGCTCTGCCAGGAAAGGGGTGGTTTTCCAGCAGCTCGCAGACAAGCTCCGGAGTGCAGAATTTCAAGCAGAAGGGTGCGTTTTGTACTTGTGCCTCCTCACCCCCAAAATAACCTGTCCTTCTCAGAGCACGGCTGTGCCTGATTTCTCCCAAAGCCAGCTTCCAGCCCAGCACCTTGGGAGGCAGAAGTGGTGTCTGTTGGCAAAAGAAGGAGCAGCAGCATGGCAGAGCAGGGCTGGTAGAGGCGCAGCGTGCTGGCATGCCTGCTGCAGTGCTGTCATCAGCCAGGGTCAAGGCAGCTCAGCTCCGCTGAAGGGGAAGAAAAGGCACAGCCAGGATGTGCAGGGTGTAAGCTGTTTGCTGGGAAAAGGCAGGGAAGGGAAAATACACACACACACTCTTGGGATGTCATAAACTGGTCAAGAGGATTGTGTGTAAGTCGAGGCTTGCAGACCAACTACTGATCTTCTTTGCTGGTTTTTGGTTGGTTGGTTGTCTGAACAAGATATAGGGCTTGCAAGGCACCATGACATCTGGGATGCTGTAACTAGGGTTTTATAATGGAAATCAATCCTAAACAGGCCTGATAAATCGCTGTAAGGGGCCAGCTTTTAAAAGTTTTCATGTGAGGCCTCTGCCAGGACCAAGTTATTACATTAAATCCAGCCTAGAAAGGACTGTGATCATAAAAACACAAGCTAGAATCACATATCTCCAGAAAGGAAGGCCAGACGTTAAAGCTGCTCTTTTCTACTCATGAAATATAGTTTAGCAAGTGGTTAGGTTCACGTGAGGGTTTTCATTTTTGTGCTTTGGAGAAGAAGACCAAGGGAGGGAAACGTAAGAACCTGAGGTGGGCGCTGTGCATTTCCTGGACTCACAGGGTCGTTTATTCTTCTTGGATGCTTTTCCAACAGCCATCCCCTTCCCTACTGCAAGTGCTAAGATGTTTTCCCACTCCAAAGAATCTTTTCTACAGCACTGCAACCCTGCCTTCTTCTTGCCTTTCAAACCACTCAAGATTCTCCCTCCAAAAGTCTGAAAACGGAGGAAAATCGGTGCTGACGGTGAATCGCCAGCCCTTACTTGGAAATTCCTAGCAGCTGCAAAGCATCAAGTTATCTTCTTTTTCTTTAAGCCGAGCATCCGATTTTAAGAGCGAGCAGAGGACCATTTTGCATTCATTATCTTTATAGGTGGCAAGGCTAAGAGGTTGGCTGAACAAAGACCAGACAAAGACTGCCAAGTGCATATGGTGGCTCACAGCTTGGCGTCTCACCACTCTACAGCACCAACACAGCAGCTCCAAGCGCAGACTATTACAGAGGAGCGCTGCTCAGGCACTTTTGTCGGCAAGCAAGTTACGCTCGGTGAAGACAGAATGACTGGAAAGCATTACACTTTAAAAAAGCACAGATGTTTGTAACTCCCACTCACTTCTCACAAAGAGAGAAGCCATCAATCCAGGCGCAGGTACAAGACCCTGCGTATTTTCAGGACTCACCGTAGCTGCGCGGAAGTGAGTTACACTCGACAGGGCAACGCTTAGCCACGGCCACGGGAAGAGCACAACATAATCGGCTGAAACGGTGCACCTAGATATTTCTCCTTGCTCAACAAGGTGGGAGGAGGGATAAATGTGTGAGAGGTCAGAGTAAGGCTTGCTTCGGCAGGACGTCGGCGATGCTCTCTGCCACAAGAGAGGCAGACAAAGGGAGGAGCTGCTCCGAGCACCCTCTCGTGGTTACTGAAACGCACGTCTCAGGCACAGAGCCGGAGAGGAGCACTTGGTATCCAGACGGTATTTTGGGTGTACTCGCTGGGAATATTAAAGATCTGCAGCAATTATGCTTGATACATAGTAGATGAATGATGGAATTTATTAGGGTGAAAGGAGCGAAGAAAACCAGTGCATACCGAAAGCTGAAAAGCCATACAAACTCTCTTTCATCAGGGAAAACTGTAAAATCCCGTAACCTTCCTTCACAGACTAAAGCCAGACTGGCCAAAACCGTTTGCACTGAACTCAAGGCTCTTTTATTTGAAACAAGGACAAGAAAGACAAGATGAGAAGCGCCAAAGCCTCCAAAGCACAAAATGATCAGTCGTGGTGTGATAAGTAACGTGCACGTGCACACAGTTTCCACAGACAGGCAAAACAGTTTTTTGGTTTTGATTTGCCCAAGGTCAAACAATGACACTGGAAGGGCTGGGAAGAGAAGGCAGCAAACCCAAGCTTGTTTCTTGTAACCTTCAAAATTTCTCTTTAGCAGGAGGTTCCTGCGAAAAGGGGCTTCGCCCTCCATAGTTTGTTTTTCCTAAAATGGCTCCTGTCTGTAACGAGAGCCTTTTAAATCTGATTTGCATTTAAAACTTCAGCCTGTAATTAACAGAATATAATTCCGTGGCAGGTTGTCTTAAAGACCACTACGAAATTATTACTATTTAACTCTCCCCGTGAAGCCTCCTCCGCCGCTAAACACAACATGCTACAACGCATACGCAGTCCCCAGACTGAAGCGGTTGATGGGAGATGACACGCAGCATTCTGTGTACGCAGCCCAGCAAAACACTGCTGGGAACGAGCTATAATACGTGGATAAATGCACTCCCAGGGACTACCAATTGGGCAGAGCTACCTTTAGTACCGCCTCGCTCGTCATGGTGGAAATCAAAGCCCTGCCAACTGGGGGAGGCTTTCTTTGGGGCTCTTCTGCCCGGCACTAATTATAAAACTGTACAGATGCAGCCTTTTTTTTTTTTTTTTTCCGAGTGCGGGGAGCTGGGGGTGGGGGAGAAGTGTGTGTCTATGCGAGGAGCACAACTATTTTTTATGCTTTCAAATTCTTAATCCTGTTTGGAGCTGTCAGTGGGGGTTAATGGAAGCCTTGGATAGGAGAATTCCAATCTGGTTGGCAGATGGATAGGTTGGTTATAGCTGCATAACTATGTCTTGCCTGCAGGCACAATTCAGAACACTGTTAAAGCAATATAAAGTCTCTGTCAAGCTGAACCATTTGGATCAGTAGCAAGGAGAAATAATAATAAAAAAAGGAGTTCATTTCTGGGCCTTGCGCGTTTATGCTAGTATGCAGAAACTGATTAATTGTCATCGTGTGCTGGTCTGCTATACCTCGGATTTCTACTTCTGGAGTAGATTTTGCATGCTAATATAATCATTCTCCCTCTTGAGACATTAGCAAATAATCAAATGAAAAACAGGATCATAATTTACTGAGATTCGGGCAATTCTCTATGCAAATTTGACTTGTTATTGCTGCTGCCTCGTTAATCTGAATGCCTTTGACAAACTCCTTTGATTTATGAACTCATGACAACTCCAATGTGTATATATTTTGCTAGATTGACATTATCATTAAGAGTGGGTGGACTGAGCTCACATGAATGGCTGATTTTATTCGCTGGTGTCTGCTGCTCAACAGCTGAGCATCTCCTTCTCACAAAGCCCCTGAGCGCCAGGCTCTTCCCATCTACCCATCCATTCATCATCTCGATGTTAATTGGCCCAGGCTTTAAGCAAATTTTCAACACGATTTAAAGGCACGATGACACTGATTACTGACCCTCTGCCATACGGTGCCTATTGATTAACCTGACAGAGATGATGAGCTTGAGGGAAACTAGGTGTGCGCGGACCTCAGGGGGAAAAAAAATATATTGTTTATGCAGGCAAAACACTTGTCATTATCCCAAAGGCCAGAATTTGTGCTGCACTGGCCCTTAAAACACACTATTGCTTTAAACACCTGCATCCAATACAGAAAACGCTGGCTTGCTGTGGAAAAATGATTACAAATTTGATGTCATGTGCAGTCTGTATTTTAATCGAGTTCCCTGATAAATAGACCCCCTCAAGCCAGCCAAGCCTCTCTCCAGCCATCGCGCGCGTATCCATCAGTTTGAGCAGAAGCCGGGGCAGGGTGTGTTTTTAGTGATATCAGCAGATCCAACCGCGTGGAGGAAATCTACTTGGGTATTTCAGGTCTCTAAGCAAATAATACAGTGGGAACACGGTGTCCGGACGGGTACAGGAGAGTAAATATTTCAAGGGCAAACCGGATGCCAGGCGTAGCCCTCTCGGTACTTGCTGCCACGTTAAAAAAAAGGTGCTTTTCACACCAGTGAAATACTGCTTTTCCCTTTCTCCAGTACAAACTTGTTGCTACGACCTGGCCCTCACACTCCTAGGTGCATTCAGATGTTTTTGCAGAGCTCGAAAATAACTGGCATCCTCTTTAATGTTTCTTGAAGCGTCCCCACGATGCACTTGCTCCTCCTCACCAAGGGCAGAGCGGGACCGCGTTCAGTGGCTCCTGCCTGGCTGAGAAAGGAGGTACATCAGCATTCTGCCTGCAGACTGGTGCTAGATGAAAGGAAAATGAAGCAGAAGGCCTGCTTAACCCCTGCCCAGCCCCGGGTTAAGCCTGTCAGTCACCGCACACTTCTTCTTTCCCAATTCACGCCAGCAGCCTGCCAGCAGCCCAGATGTTTCTCTTGTTCGGTCTGGGCGGGTTGCAGCCCCAAGATGCTACGGAACCGTCTCCTAATTTGCATCATTGATTGCAGGAAACAGGACAAGGAATCGCTGGGTAAAGGTACAGGGGGAATTAGCTGCAATTGTCTGATGCCCATGTCAGGCAGAGTGCACTGAAAAGGGGAGGAGAGAGGGAGGGAGGAGAGAAAAGAGAGAGATGTGTGGAAATAAGTGCCAGGCTAAGACTACAGGCACATATAAGCCTTACGTTCCCTTTCCAATAACCTTTGTAAGTGATAGATGAGTCCAAGCCCATTGTTATCGTTAAGGGACTGTCAGCATCCTGATTTTATAAATGCTGTCTGTCAGTTTATAAATATCTCAGCCATTTCAAACAGTGCCTGGATGAATCCTGGCATAGCCAATGTCAGCCTGAAAGCATTATTACTGTTAAAAAAATTACTGGGCTAACCCCCGCTTAAAAACACTTAACAATAGCTTCTCCTTTTTCGCCTCCCATGAGGCCTGAAGTATTCAAATTGAGGCTTATTTAGCTAGTCACTGCACTATATAAAAGGGGTTCTTAACAGCGGTAACGTTCTTTGAGGAAAGTGTGAAAACATCAAGTTTGAAGGCAATTCTCTGCCTGTTTGGTAGATAAAACAAAAATGACAGCTGTAACACACAGGGAGATCCACAGCAATGAAAATGCAGAGATAAGTATTAGAGCCCATTCCTCTTTGGCATTTGCTGCTCTGAACATTCACTGAGATTAGATCCTTTTAGAGAACACCATAAATTGCAATATGTAGGCACAAGGGGGTGACTTCAGCCCGGAATGAAGGCACAGCCAAGTTTCCCAGCCCTTCCAAGTTTCAAGTTAAATGGTACTTTTGCACGGGGTTTACGGCTCAGCATCAGAACGACTGAAAGCGAGCAGTCGCTGCAGCCTGTCTTGCGGTGACTGCTATCAGCAAAGCAAAGGAAATGAGCACGACTGGCCTTCCAGTTCAATGCCTGCTTTGCAGACTGGCATGCATGCTTATACCATGATTATACAGCTATTATCCTGCTGCACAGATCCTGCTTGGGATATTTTCCTCCTCCACTGCATTTATGAACTCCTCACGACAAGGACTTCTGTCCCTGCCACCCCTCCCAAATGTTTACGTGGTGCCTAAAGAACTGAAGTTCGAATTCGTGCCCGAGCAGCTCAGGTACCTACCAGAAACTGAATTCTTATAATTGAAGCTCTGACAGCAGTGAAAATGGAAAAGTACAGCGCTGCCCCCCCAGCCAGACACATAAACACATGTTCGCACAAGTCCCAGATTGGTTAATGCAGCCCTCAGCAAGAGTTTCTAATTTATTTTTTTCCAAATAAAAAACAGGAGAGGATTCTTTTTTTAATCTATAGAGTGGACCCTTCATATTTTTCCTTACTTTTCATTCACATCAGTAATTTGCAGATTAGGAAAAAAACATCCATTTTCAGAGCAATGAGACAACAGCAGAGCTTCATGTCATCAGGAAGAGTTTCTTACCAAGCTGATTTAACTTACTAATTATTGGTTTGTTAGAAAGAATAACCTCAAGGTGCGGGGAGTCTTAACAGTATGAGAACAGCATATTCAGTTTAATGTTAAAATATGAAAGTTACAATAAACAGGCATCTTGAAGAGCACAGATCTGAGTTGTAGTTAAAATATACAAGAGAAATCCAGGTGCAGGGAACTAGCCATGTAGGGAAATTCTAAAAAAACAGCTTCACTTTATAGACATTTCTCAAACGAGAGAGAGAAAGAAAGAGAGAGAGAAAATATGGCTAATGAGAACAGTCTTTCCACGTTCCCCGGGAAGCAGCCCTGCTTAACATTTCTGTTCTGTGAATTTAAGAGAGTCAGCAGTGGTAAATTTGTTTTTAATATTCAAGCTTTCAAGCCTTGCAAGCTAGTTGGCCAATGGCCCTTTCTATTCCAATGTTTGTTGGTGCCTTATTTACACAAGCATTACATCCGGAGAGCCTTTGAATATAATTTCACGTGGATTAAGGGAAGAACATTTGCTTCTGCTAATCAGGACATCTGGTTATTTTTGTAACTCAGACATCTGCATTAGGCAGCTCGACTTCGCCATTCTTCATAACAAGGTTAGAGCTTAAGAAGCCTTAAGGACCTCTAGCTAAATTTTATTATTTGCATTTTTTCACAGCCAGCTCTGCTTCAGAATTTCTTTTCCTAAATAGCACAGATCGATCAGCACCTTCACAGGTAGAAAGTGCTAGCTCAAAAAGCATATGCGTATGTGTGATTTCAAAGTATATATCTCGTACTCCAAGATTTTATAGTAGTTCAAAGCTGTCTACATCTTTCTGAGGAGCATCCAATTAACCTTATGATACACATAACATGGGTGCACCCCCAAATACCCAACCAGGCCACTTATGTAAGACTGGTGTCAGGACTTGTTCCGAATCTTATTATCGTGGGGCTTCCCTTTGCCTCTTCCTAGCACGTTGCCCTGCATATCTTCTGCCCATGCTGCACAAGAAAGCGTTCTTCCATTTCCATTCTTTAGGACAACCTTCAATTTCTCCAATCTTTTAAGTTCTTGCTCGAATTCTTGTTTAAACAGTTTCAGCTGAGGTTAATTTGTCTGCAAGACTGCAGAATTGTGCCACACATACTTCAGGAAGACAGATTTTGCATGCAACAGAAGCTTTTTAAAGAAGAACAGAATCAATCACGGCTTGACTCTCGCTTCCTTGTTGGTTTCATTTTGCTACATTCCTTCCACAAAAATTCATTTTCAACACTCATCTCAGGGCGCTGAAGTACTGAATTTGGAAATTATACACACCCATTCTCAGTTTGCAGGATTCTTCCCCTCCCCTCCCATGAATCACAGCTTTTTATCAGTGCTTTTTTTCTTTTTTACATCTTCAAAAAAGATGTTTTCTTGATTTTCCCCTACATGCAAGGGGGAAAAAGAAGCAAAGTCTGTTTTTACAGGCTGTGAACATAAGCCAACATCCAAAAAAAGGTGTCAAAAACATATTTCTATTACTAACAAGAGTCAGCAAGAGCCAAGATCTTGGGAGAGTTTTTAAAAACTTTTTATTTATTAAAATTCTCCAGATACAGATTAACTTTCTTGGTACAATATTTATTACAGATTCATCTGCATAGGAACCGCAAGTGCTCTGAGAACTGGGTTGTAAAATTGGCTGGTTTTGCTGTAGATTTCATCTCCTTTTGAAGAATGATTTTCTAACTTTTCATAGCTCCCTCCCTCAGAGGACCAATGCAGTCTCATCAGTCTCACTCTGAAAGTCCTTTCCCCTCCAATCCTCGGCCATCTCCTACTTTCTTCATTTTAATCTTTTTGAAATCTCCCATTCTGAGCTCTCCTGGCAAGTAGACCAAAATACTTCCACTGCTCAGTGCACCTTTTCCTTAGAGGCCTTGGCTTGCTCACTCCCACACTTCTAATGCAACCACGCTGCCCTCACCTTACTACACTGTGTCACGCTTTTCTTGTTCAGCTTTGGTTCTTTAACTTCCTATTTTTCATTGCAGTAAAGAGGAAAAAAGATACAAAAAAAAAAAAGCATGAAGCAGACGCTGCCTACGCAAAGTCAAAATGGCAGCATGAAGGAAGAATCCCAAATTCTGTCTCGTGTTAACTTTTTAAACACATTTCTTCCCCCAAATAGTAACTGACTGCTGCTCACTTGTTTAGAAAAAGGGCTACTCAACGAACTCACTGCAGTGTTAAACGAATGTGAATTCACAGCATTTATCTATACCACAGCACATCAGAGCACCCGTGTCTTTACGTTGTAGACAATGCTTGCCAGGTGACCCTCCAGCCAAAGTGACCTGGTTTTGCATCTAAAAAAGATTCAAGGTACTGGAGAGTCACCACGGAGCCATTTGGGTGATAGAGCTCCAATTTCCCGATGTTTCTGACGGCTGCAATTTGTCCAGGCAGGCCTAGGTGCTTTGTCTACCTTCCGAAGCTACGCTCCCTCACCACAGGAAGCATCATCCACCACTGGACTGCGGGGCAAATTTGGTTAACTTCCAACACACGGTGCGCCCAGTTCCATACAGCACTGTTGAAAAAACTGAATTGCCAATATACAAAAAGGTGCAAGTCTAAATGTGTCCCAACATCCCATCCCATTAGGCAAAAAATATATCTAATTTTCTAATAGAAGAATGGGAAATTACGGACCAGGCACTGCACATTTTGCACATTTTAACATTTTGCTAGCAAGCACTGTGACCTTACAATAACTGCCACCCAAGAAAGAATCCCGGGTCCTCCCAATCTGGCTACACCAATTTAAATGTGGTAACACAAATCCCTCCCGTAACATTTCCATTTACAAGCTCGCTATTAGGTTCTGGTAGTACAGAATAACGCCAACTCCAAATCACCATTTTCTTGTAGCAATAGAACACGGAGGTACAAAACGTCGTTGCAAATCTCACCGCCCTGGGTAAGGATGAAGAGTTGGACCTGCTATGGAGACCATCAAATGAAGTGGGTAGTCAAGCAATCAAAGAATGAAAGATAAAGGTGTAGATAGTAGCGCGTCTTCAGATACCTTGGGGCTAGCAAACGTTTTGTTCCTATAGGAAATTATACAGCTCTAGACCATCAGCTGTTGAGATCCACTATTTGCAGCTTTTCGCTCCAACATGAATGGCTTATTAAACCTACAACATATCTGTTTTAGTTAACTTCTTGGTGGAGAAGGGCCAGGAAAACAAAATGTACTTAAATGCTGATTTTTTTTTTTCCAGGCTGAATGCCTTTCATCCAATAAGACATTCAAAGCAGTGACCCAGCAAATGGATTGAAAAAGCAATCTTCCGTCTCAGTGCCACATTATCATTCCTATTCAGTATTCTCGGTGAGATATCTCAATCAGCTGGATGTGTGTGTAAGTGACAGCGCAGCCCATTGCTGGGTTAATTAAACATTTGACTTTAACACCCTCCCCGTCATTAAGCAAATAAAAACAGATAATTCAAACTGCACTTCATCCACGGGGTACACAACATACATGTCAAAATTAAGAGAGTCCAAGGCCCTCAGGGAGTTCTACTCGGGGAGGTAATCAGTTTAAATCTTATCTGGTTTATCAATTATTCTATTGATTAAAGCAGGGTGATTATACAAAACTCCTTCTTGCCACATGGGATACATGTCAGCAAAGCAGGACAACGCAGGGAGGCTCAAAAACGATTTGAAGAAAACACAGACAGATGAATAACCGTCTATTAGTACATGCCAGCAATCCATAGATGGAAAACCTGACTCTTCTTTTTTAAGCAAGCCCTCCCAAATTAGAGCGCCGACGTTGTTACTTCATCTGCTTTTAAATCAGATCTATACATTGAAAGGGCAACCCTTCATTTTCAATGGACAAGTTCTTCCCCAGAATATGAAATGCAATTTATTGATACTGATCTTGGAACATAACAGACACCAAACACAAGAAATTCCAGACTTTTAAAGGCATTATACTTATCCACCAATGACTCTCAAAAATCAGATGGAAAGGGCATTCCTGGTGCTTAATTCTCCTCCATGTATCCATGAAATAGCCATAAGTAAAACACTGCATTTTAATGATTAGAGTGTGACAGCTCATCTCAGACTTAAAAACCTCATCTTCTGGGGTTTTGGGAGATTTTCAGTCTTGCTTTGGAGGGCTGCAAAACATTATGGCAGCTCCCACAGTTGCTAACCACATTTTCCAAATCTTCACAAGCCCTTGTGCAAAATCCCACTACAGCAGTCCTCAGTGCAGCTTCTCTTGCATTCAGACACAGTACACAAAGCAATTCCTGTTACTTTGCATTTTCTGCTCCTGGATGAAGAAAGGTTCAAAGCACCACAGTTCCTCCCAGGTGTTTGAGCCCTGAGTTGATGAGCGCAGTCCCATCCTCGCTATCTTCCCAGCAGTATTTTATTTCAAGCTTTACTGTCAGATCGTAAACTGGATCCTAAATTGGCCTGCTCGAGACCTTGCTTTACATACACGACCCAGGGACCATTTTAAAAATGAAGCACTGCAGTCTAGGAAAAAAACAATTGTAATTTATTTCTAAAAGTTCCCTCAAAGCAGAGGATTAGCAGCAGAAGAAAAATCAGCCTTAAACCAGGGACTTTTTTCCACAACACCTCTTATGACCTTTTTCAAAATACTCAGACTGGTAGTGCAAATTATTTATTACTCATCTAATCACATCTCAATTTTTAACCAGGACAAAGGGTAGGAACCACAGTGGTCACACCTCGGACAAGCTGCAGGGCCCCGATGCTCCACTTGCCAGTGTTGTTGGAGCTGCAGTCACAGGAATTTTAAGAAATAAGGCCAGCTAACAAGAAGGCCTGAGGTATGTTCTTGTCCTTCACCTTCAGAAAGGGATTATATGCCGCTCCATATTGGCACTGCATGTGCATCCAACCATCCTTCAGCCTCTTCTTCGCGGCTCTCTTTTCTTCTTTGGAAGCAAACTAGAAGGCTGCATTAGCATGCTGTATTTTACTCTCACCACTAGAAATACTGAGGGTGCTATTTGTAATTGTATTCTTTTAAGAGGTTTGTTCTCTGCAGCTGTTTTCTGCTTGCAGTGTATTTTGTGTAATCAGCACATCATCATAAATACATTGGCTGTTCCCCCGAGGGAAGCTGTCACTGTTTAATTTACAGAACAACCTGGCCAATGTGAATTCTAACACTACAGCACTATGGCAAGAAGTTACCACACTCGGAAAAACAGGTTTCTATGAATTTTTATATCAAGAGCTGGTCCCAGGACAATTTAGGTTCTAGAAATAGATTGTTTTTAAAAGCACTTTATACACTGGATGGAATAGATTCTTTCCCACTTACAGCTTCTTAAGGCAGCGCTGAACTCCACCCGCACTTCATTTTTGTGGGTGCAAACCCCAACCCCCGCAACATACCCATCTTCACTTCTGAGATCTACCAAAAGAAGGCACTGCAGGTAGGGATCATAAACTGTGCACCTTTTTTTTTTTTTTTTTTTTTAAATGAAGAACCACCCAAAACATCAAGGTGTTAGTTGTCCTCATTTCAACAAGGAAACGTACTGTGTTGCAAGGTCAA
Organism: Oxyura jamaicensis; assembly: GCF_011077185.1. NCBI lineage: Eukaryota > Metazoa > Chordata > Aves > Anseriformes > Anatidae > Oxyura > Oxyura jamaicensis. The sequence continues at coordinate 22,420,364 of NC_048898.1, forward strand.
ATGTTATTACCTACATCAAAAGGTTGCTGCACAGTTTATTACTCTGAAGATGCCATAGAAGTGCAAAGCATATTGCTGAAAGACTGAAAACGTATGCAGCTTTATTGGCTGAACGAAGAGTTGCTTCCTTTGTTTGCTGGATATAAGGCTGTGTTTTAAGAGAATAAATCACAAGCGTTGCCTTTTTTTTTTTTTTTTGTAGAAGGTAGAAAAAAGCCTGACAGCTGATCATTCTATATGCGGCCACAATTTAGCAAATTCCACAATGGTGCCAAGTTACACTGGCAATCATTTAAGAACTAAACACGAACCCCAAGTAAACCTTTCGGCACAACACGAGTTACTTGGGTATTTTATTTGCAATGCCTGCTAGAAGCAATCTGCCTATTTGGAAAGGGACCCAAGGAGGCTGACAACCTGCTTATTTTATACATACATCATACATATAAAATATATATTGATAAATGCCAAAGAGAACCAACTACAAATGTAAATAAATCAAACCCAATTTAATGCATAAAATTAGTTGGGAATTGTCCTCAGAAAGCAACACAACTATTTTGTACCAAAAAAATAAATATGCTTTCCATTTGGAGGGCAGTTAAAGAGATTTCATTGAAACTGAAAATCCCCAAGTTCTGTGTATAGCAGCACTTTGCTGGTTCTCAGCAGTAATTAGAAGCCCAGTTAAACATCACCAGACACAGGGCAAGTATACGAACATAATAAAGAATCATGCACATCACAGAGTACTGTTTATGTATTTTGACAAGCACAGTCTAATTTTACTTAGTTTGCAGAGAATTCTAGTTAATTATTTTGGTCTATCTGAAAAGTACCAAAATCTAAGGAACAACCATTAAAGTAAAATAAATACCATCTTATCTCTGATACGGTTTGTGAGGATGATCTACCAAGCCAACAAAAAGCTGAGTGAGAATAGCTAATTTTTTCTGGGGGGGTGGGGGGGAACTAAGTAATCGGGTTCTCTAGGTAAGAAAGAATGTCTGACAATTTCTTATGCACAAAATAATTTTCAGTCACCAGAAAAACAAAGAAATAAAAAGAAAGCCATCCCATGCAGTATAACAAAATACCTCTCTCCAAGCTAGGAATTAAATAGAAGCAGGAGTATTTTTATGAAGATAGAGCAAGTGTATTTTTACTCTGAGGATTTGGGTTTGTCCCCCTGGAACCTGCATGGAGTCAGCTAGATACCTGATTTCAGTGAGGAATCTTTAATTTTGTTCTCCCTATACATGTATGCATTTAAAGTTATTTAGGACTATCTCTGTATGCTGTATTTTACAAGGGTCACTGAATTCTGACCAGCACTGGCTTAAGTATTAGATGACAGAGTACTTTGTGACTTCCTCAAATTCATGGTAAAATTTTGTTTTTTAATTTTTTAGTTAAAACTATGTTTGACGTGGTATTGGCTCCGTGGCAGTTCTGCAGAAATAAGCCAAACTGATCTGGTGAACCTGGCTGCCTCTGAAGCACTGCTCAGAGTCCTCAAACCCGAAAGGATGCCCATGCCGAGCGCTTTACAGCCCGCTCCGTGCTAGCTCCTGCAGGAACACACCGAACTATTTATTATTGCTACCGGGGGACCGCAGCTGGCCGCGCTTTCTCCCTCCTTGCTCGGCCTGAAGCGAGAAAGATTACGAGTAGATCAACGCTTATTACGATTAGATCGACGCTTACGATGTTTGCATGACGAGTGACTAAAACGTTAATTGGGAATTTATTTAGGAAAAAAAAAAAAGAAACAACGCCACCCAAGAGCGCCCGAGCGCCGGGCCCGTGAGGCCGTGCAGTACCCGGCGGGGCCGGCGGGGAGCAGCACAGGCCGCGCCAGGCCTCACACATGCGCTGAGGTGGCGGCTCGCAGGCGCAGGCTGCTCCTAATTCAATTAGCGCAGGCTGCGGCTCCGGAAAAAAAAAAAAAAAAAAAAGGAAAAAAAAAAAAAAAAAGGGTAATTCAATTAGCGCGTTGTGGAGCTCCGCAGTACCTCCAAGCAGATGTTCGCGATCCTTAGGAGCTGGAGCTGGGTTTAGAAGTACCTGGATGGCGGTCGGCAGGCCGCCTGCGCGCACCTCCCTGCCTCCTAACAAGGGTGGGCTTGGTGGGCAGAGTTTTGTTCTGTTCTCCGAAGAAATCAGCCAAAGTAATGCCAGTGCACTGACGAGCTTGCCCTCTGCTTCCCAGAAGAGCCCATGGTGCAGAAACCAGACCAGAGTGCAGGAGATTTTCAGCTCTAAGGTGGCTTAAGCAAGGGCAGCATCTCCCACTAAGTGCTCAGCGCTTAGCTCGAGGAACTAACAGAAAAAAAATGCAAAAGAATAAATGCCATTCCCAACTGCTAAATTGTCATTTACTACCAACCCCCAAAAGTCTCCACTTTGCCCCCTAAATGGGGGGAAGGCTCTGTGTTGCTGCTGCTAGAGCTGAGACCTCGCAGCTCCGTCCCGAGGCCAGGTGAGCTGTGTGCTTCCCGGCCGAGCCGCAGCGCTGCTGCCAGACATCAAGGTCACCAGATTTAAACCCTAAATATCTCTTTTTACCAAACAGGGCAGTGGCTTTACTTTCTTTAAAATCTAAAATCCCAGCCTCAGATAACCTCTCTTGGTCTTCCTAAAATTACGCTCCTGAATGAGGGCTGGAGCCAAGTGCAAAAATTGCGCAATTAATTTGGCTTCGTTTCTGCTCCTTCTCTTATCCCCTCTCATGCCTTTATAATCGCTCCTGCCAGGTGGTAAGATGAGGAGAAACATGAGAAACCAATGCCGAACACCTCCAACAAGAAACTTTGCTTAAAAAACCAGGTGTCACATTGTGGCAGTTCAATATTTCATAGCCAATACAAGGAATGTGCAACAACACTGCAACTTTAAATCTTTGCCTCCCGTGTCAGTCTCTCTCCTCTCATTGTAATGCCAAAGGGAACAGCAATCAGAGTGGAGATGTTCAACGTGATAGAGGTCAGGACACCGGTGGATCAACGTACCAGAAACACGACCTTGTTTATTTTTTTCCCCAGTATTATTGTTTACAGGGTGCTTTGCTCATGTACCTTGTGGTTCTTAGCTAAAAGATGAAATTACAGCCCAGGATGAAGCGCTCAGGCACACATCCAATTTGTGTTTCCATCTCAGAAAACAAAAAGCTTCTGAGGCCCTCGGGCTGCCATTCAAACTTGGAGAGGCTGACATTTTTAACAGCATGAACCAGAGACTGGCAGAGGGAATGATCTAATGCATTTCTGACTTGTCAATCAAAGATCTCACCTCTGCTGTCTTGTAAACAGTTGGGGGCCACCTAACTACGATCATAAACAGGGGAGAGCCTGCCGCCAGCCGGGGGGTGCTGCAGCCACATGCTCTGGCTATTAGCCACCAAAATTACCATTCTGTTTTAGAGGCTCACTGTAAACAGCCCACGGGCACATTTCACACTGCCACTGGGAGAGCACGAACGGGGAAATACAAAGCAGCCTTGGTCGAGGGAGGCCACATCTCGAGGCTGGTGGGGTGTGTTGACTGGACATCCCATCTCTCTCCCCACTAAGGTACCCAACTCCACCTACCAGTAAAGGTTTTCCTCCAAACTCATTTCTCACAAACGCATTTCTGAGCATGCACAGCTTGCCCACCCCCAAGACTTTGGCTTTAACCTCCTTGTAAGGCCATAAATAAAGTACTACTACAACTACTAACTACCAATATTTACTCTGCATTTCTCAGCAATAAAATGCCAACTTTTAAGGTAAGAGGCATGAGCAATCTGAAGGAAATTATGAATGACCTTTTCTAACTATTAAAAATAAAATAGATGTAAAAATAATCCGAGAAACTAGTTCATGTCTTCCTCATGGGTGCAACAAGCTTCCATTACACCAGACTGTTTACATCATTGACACTCACCTTTCTCCAAAAGCGATCTCTGTCCAAAGAGGAGCAGTGTAAATCACATGCACACTGCAGAACCCCACGAACCCTCCTGTTTACTTCAATTTGACTAACACAGCAGGATGGCCATGCATTCCTCAACCAGGACAGAGACTTCTGCCTCAAACAAGGAACACACTTTGCTTCTGCAAAACCAACAGAAGGCAGTCCACTTAACACAGCCTGGTATGCCATTCTTTATGATCAAAGCCTTCACTTCAAGTAAGGCAAAATGTGAATTTCTGGCATTCCAGAGAAAAGCACTTCCATATTCATTCAACAAGAGGCGGCTACCTCCACCACAAGGAAGTCAATTCTCCTTTTCGATTACTACAGCCCGACAGAGAAATAAGAGCTTTGGATCCAGCAAAATACAGCTGATTAGACCACTTTTTGCTTTTTCACTGGTGCCTAGGCTCCAGACAAAAATAAAAAATAATAATAAAAAAAATAATGCATGACTCTCGTCCCAAAACATTTACAACCTACAGTGGAGCCAATATTTGTAAGCAGCATCAATTGGGTAAAAATGAAGAGATGATGGACTACTCTCCGTGATTACCCTGATACATAACCTTTGACAAGACTTTTAAATTGCTCCTTAAGAGTCTGCATTCATACAGTAGCCTACAGAAATAAATTAAAGGAAATATTATGGTCTTTTGCAACCCTGAAATGTTTAATGCAATCATTTTCTTGGCATCATTGATGGGTATAACTGTAAACCAGAATTTTCAAAGAACTATGACTATGAAAAATAACAAACTGAGCCCTGTAAGCATGCACGGAAAATATTTTAAAAAGGGAAAAGTAATTATTTTCAACAGAAAAATGTCATGAAAACAGGCACCTGTTGGCACATCTGGAAACTTCAGAACATGGATTTCTAGGAAAAATACTCTATTTAAGCTTATTTTTTATTATTTGAAGAATCTACTTGCAACCTAGCTTTCAGTCGTTTTGTGGAGTGACACTACAACATCCAAGACACTGAAAATGAAATGGCTGGCCTTTTTCTCCTTTTTTAAGCACCCTTTTTAACCCCCTCCCACAAAGCCTTATCAGAGTTCATGTTCCAATTTGCTGCCTTCTTTCACCATGATCTCTATGAAATTCAGTTACACAACAGACTATCAGTTGCCAAGCCCTGAGATAAAAGATGTTTAAAAAACCAACTGTTTCTAGCTCCTTAATCCCCCATTCCCGGGTTTAGCCTTAAAACCTTTCCCACTGTGCGAGGATTGCCAAATGGAGCTAAGGAACCAGAAGATCCTGTTTTCACAGAAGTGTCTCCGATAATAAAAACACACAAAGAAGAAAAATGAAGTTATCTGACATATTAACAGAATCATCTCTAAATCGACTATCTGCCAATGTTTCCCATGAGGAGTCAGCAGGGCTTTAACTGAGCTATTCAAAAAGAGCCTGTTTCCACATTTCTGTCTGAGCATCTGAAGGTAAGCATGTAAATAACTAGACAAATTCAGCAGTGACTAAGTAGCCTTCCAGATGGCACCTTCTCTTTTGCCACAAGCAAAGAACATTGATATGCTTCTCCAGTTACTTCAAGCTTGCTAGCGAAAAAAATAAAATAAATATGAGGAAAATTTGCTGGGGTACAAGGAATTAATCTTTAATGCTTTCCTGAAGATTCAATACCAAAGAAAGCATTAAAGAACGATGAAATATTTCAATATCACAGCTTCAAGCAGGCTTCAAACCACTCCCATTTAGACTACTGCACTGGAAAATGCAGAAGCCATGCCTCCTGGAGGGGAGTTTTCTGCAGACCATGCAAGCTAATGGGGATCAAAGCCCATTGAAAAAAAATGGGCTGAAATATGGATGACTCATTGCTGCAGAAGCTGTTACTGGCATTTAGTTTCTCAATAGGCACTAAATGAATTCCTCGGCAGAGTCAGTGCTATGAAGACTACTAGTATACTATTTTAGATGGCAAGCAAGGCAGCCTTCCCCAATTCCCATAGTCACTAAATACCCATGGAAATGTTTTGCTAAATCTGCAGGAATGCAAATGTCAAAGTCCTGATCCACTTCCAAGAAGGCAATACACCGTAAATGGTTCAGCTTCTGACTCATTTGACCCCAAATATCAACGCAGCATATTAGCAGAAAAGTTACTGTACATAGCTATCATTATTGAGAACATCTTGAGCTAAAAGGGGCAAGTTCCCCTTCCCCTTTGTAATATATGTTTATTGTGAATAATCAAAAATAATTCAAAGTAGAGAGAAGTCACAATTTGAGTTTATAAATTGCTTTCAATATACTGCTAAGGTTCTCTAAAACCTGAGCTTAAAGAGATCTGAGATTTATTCAACAGCAGAAAGCCCAAAAAATGAGGCCCATCCGATTTAGTCAAATTATGCAAATCAGGATTAAAAGTAGGATTCTAAATTCTGCCTGTTGTCTCCAGAGTCCTCTTAGACTAATAAAAAGTCTTCTTCCCCCTCCCCCATGGAAAGCTCCACTGAAAGCTTGCTGCTTTAGCAGAGGAGGCCTGGCAGGACACCTTCCAGAGTCCATCAGTGCTAGTGCTAGTGCTGGCTCAGCAAAAAGAGTTGCAGCAAAATGATGTAATACACTTAAGCCTCCCCTGAGACTGAGACGATTATTTCCACAGTACTCTCCTAGTCCTGGAAGCAGGCAGCCAAATTCAAAATTATCCTTGCATGCTATCCTTTAGAAGCAGGTAATGAACTCCCAACAAAATGGTTCAGAAATTTTCAGGAGGATTCTAGCCTATACCTGGTTTTGTAAGATGCTGGTGAATAAAACTCCCTGCCACAGGTTAGGTCAACAAATCCAGCAGCACAAACCTTGAAATAAACATTCATGCTACCGTGAGCTCAAATGAGCACACTCTCCAGAAATACTTCTAAGGTCCCTCAGTCACTGCAGTTCACACGCAGTCACCCAGAGATAGCATCTGATACGAACGTAACATCTCTACAGTCCAGTCTTCACTGCGCTCCTTTTAGTACCCACTTGCATCATAAAATGCTTGCAACAATCCTGAGCTTTAGCTGGGTTTCTAGACTCTAACCTACCAGCTGCTTCACCCACAGAAGAGTAACTAAATTTTCTAAGAGTCACTGGTCACCTAAAGCATCTGAACAAACCCTGTCCAGCAAAAAGCTGTCTCATGACTGAGAAAAGCTTAGCTAACAAATGCAGAGACCAAAGTAAACCAGGTTCCTTTACTTGCCATTTGATTGACAGCTTACTCGTACAAAAATTTTCTATAGTCACAGTGTCCAGACTACTGCTAACAAACTTGAAGGAAACAAACCTGGCATCAGCTATCACCGTGGCAATGAACCCACCCCCTCAGTCCTCCAAATGGCACCGAGAAAATTTCGATAGGAAGGGAATCACCGGATGAATAGCCAGATTGGAGACTGTGTGATGGATACTGTTTGCCAAATATAATTAAGTGCTATATTTTTGACACAACTGAAAGCCAATGGAAAAGATGATGGTACCAAGCCAATTTAGACAAAATAATTATATTAAATCAAAGAAATGGAAATGCCCCAGTACTGAGCCACCCTGAATCTATGCAAGATGGGTTTAAATACTGGAGGAGCTCTGAATGACAAGGAGAGGCATACAGTATGGAGCAGAATAAATGAAGGTAAAGCAAACGAAGTAGAGAAGCAGATGCACACGTACATGGATGGAGAGAAAAGAAGGAGCGTGGAGAGACAGAAAGTACCTGGAAAGCTGGGAGTGCGCCAGTCCCTGGGTTATACAGGCATCGCAGCGAGGGCATGCTGTCCGCCAGGCTGGAGCAGCCCAGCCACAGAGATCTGGGCATAGAGCACTGCAGAGAAAGGACAACTATGAGATGGGACTGTATGAGACAGGATGGCACAGATTACAGGAACTTTCAAGGCTTAGCCAAAATGGCATCAACACGACTGCAACTGGCCTTAAAGACTGAGACATCTTTAAGAGAACACAAACTGCTGGTGACACTTCCCTTCAGAGAGGCTTTACAGATGTCAGAGTAGCAAGAAAAAGGCATTATGGATCAGGAAAGTAATTTTTGATCAATTTTCTACACCAATGTGCAAGTATTTTTCACTAAAATAAAGTTCCCTTCCAATTAAACAGACCTCTTCCCCATGCATAGCACATTCCAGGCACAAAACAGCACAAAGCAAGCAATTCTGCAAGGGAAGCAGAAAAGCAAATGACAACTTTAAATGGAATACTGGCAGGGAAAGAACAGGCTTTTTGTACTTCGGGGTTTAGAAGGAAAAACCTGCAGGTCAAGGTGAACAGGAACTTGGTAACACTTTATAGGATTTTGTGTTTCTGCTTGCCTTGTTATTCATGAAATAAAATACAATTATTACAATAAAAATTCTGATCATTGAAAGCACAAATACAAAAAAAAAAGGAGCCAAAGCAGCCAGTCAAGGAAAATACTAACCATTTTGTATAGTTACAGCCATTACTTCCTGAAACACGGGGAGTTGCTTATTCATTTTAAATTGCTACTGCTAAATCTAGGGATGCATTATGACAGCTCTTGCTTTTACCAGCCAGAGAATTTTTCATGCCGTAAGCACTGCTGCATTTGTCTAATTACCGGTAAGGCAGGGAAAAACAAGTACCTTGTAAATGGGCAGCTAGCTATGAAAACTGTAGGATGTGACAGATCAGATGCTAGAGATTTCAAACCCTTGCACTCTTCCTTTTTGCAACCCTCCCGTCTTTTTTTTTTTTTTTTTCCCCCTTTTTAAGGGGGATGGGAAGAAATCTGAGTGGAAAGGGCAGCTGGAATGGGTATGCAATGACAGCTGCCTTTTGAGCCACCGCTTCTTGCTGCTCTTAAGAGGGCTAGAAAATCTTGCACTAGATTACTATGTAGGAGCAACGAAACCCATCTCTGAGCAGAAAGGTGATCATCAACATTTATAATTGGGCAGTGCGTAGACAGCCACAGAGAGATTAACCCTGTCCATCACCACATGCTTTGGTGTTATTTTGTCACAATTTATGCTGCTCTTCCAGAAATAGTATTAAAAGATTGCTGGGGTAGAAAGCCTATACAAGTGTGCTTTCCAGAAGTTTATGGTACCTTAAAATAAATTCCCTACCTCATTTTCTCTTTTAAAACCTCTTCACCTTACAAAGACACGGGAACTCAAGAACATGAGTACTTTATAGTATTACTTCTCACGTGAGATAACGCCCTTCCTGGAGACAAAAAATTAGAGCCAGAGTATTGTAACAGGCACCAGAACCGAGCCATACTTCCCTGTCTGCCATCCTAGCCTTCCAGGAGACACTCACTCCCACATACAAACTCCTTCCAAGTGCCAGCAATCTTTTCTTTGAAATGTAACGTGTATCGCTCCAGTTATTAAAGCTGTTGTGATGATTAGCCTTAAAAAAAAAAATCAGGTGTACATCTACAGTTAACCTTTTATCCAATTTAATATTTACTTCAATCAAAGCTGGCTGTCAACGCTCTCCAAGAATGTCACAGTAACAAAGAAGATTAGGGACACGGTATCCCTGATGACATAAAGCAAATTTACTAGGTGAGCATCAGCTGTTTACCATTATCCATCCTAAGATTCAAGGCATGATACAAATAAAAGAAAAAAACACAATAACTACCCCATGTTTTCTTGTGTGCATAAAGACTTGTTAGCAAAGGCTTGCCCCAGCCTTAGTCCCTCTTCCCTGGCTGCCCCATTCCTTGGGCTCGCTCAATCTTTCGTCCTGCAATGACAAGCTAGATGAAGACCTGATTGCCACTGAAGTAGGCTTGGCAAAATAAAAGAGGTTACTTTAAATATATGTACTGAGCAAAGCATGGAAAGAGAGGCAGGAAAAGGGAGGACCGCTCTGTCAGCAGCAACGCTCGCTCACGTTGCCTCAAAATTGATGTGAGAGATGGCTCCAGTCGGATGGAGTCACTGCAAGCAGCAGCTTGGGCTCTCCATTGTGCCAGGGCAATTACAATGCTGTGTTCCTCTAAAATTGCCACCAGAAAGGAAAACATTGAAGGTCTTTTCTGCCGAACTCCCTACACCTGCAGAGGACACTGGTACTCACCATGTGCTCTCACTGCTAAGTATTATTCCAGAACTGGGAAGTACACAGTAAACAATTACCAACACCTTAGATGACTTCTGAATCTGCTCTGGTATATAACAAAATTCACATTACTGATACAGTTCTGTTACCCAGCTTAAAAAGAAGTGTAAAGTTGCACACGCACTGGGAGAAGATGTCATTGCTGTACTTGCCTGTTACCTATTGAAGGAAGCAGACTCTAAATTACTGCTGGTGACTGAAAGAGGCTTATTCACAAGCATGAACAAAAGGCCTCAGGTGCTTCAATAGAAACAGCTTGTGTGTAAATCAGATGAGTGACCCAACAGAACAACTTCATTTACAGCCTGATCTCAGAAAATCTCAACAGCCCCTGTCCCCATCCACCGAGCAAGCCACGTGTCAAATGCTCACTTTTGTACTGTCAGCTCCACAAACGAGGGACTGGCCTCTGCGTTCTCTACTTGAAAGCTGACTGACAAAATCCTCTCCTGAACTCCAGTCAATCCACATCGATTCTTCAAAACAAAGATACAGAGGCACAGAGGTTGGACTGCAGCCAAATGGGAATGCTGATACTGCTTGCTAAGTACTGGGCCGGGGTTCAGCAGCCTCTCCACCTTCCTTTCTCCCAATTGCATTAATACTTCGGATGTCTGCGCGCCTTCCTGACCCAGTGGCGCAAAGCTTTTAATTTATAACAGCTAAGCATATTTAATGGACAGTAAGTGGCATTAGATAAGGAATTATTTGACAAAATACAAATTTCTTTATCTAAGTCCTGTTCCCTGAAGTCTTGAAATATGTTTTCCCACTACAGAAACGCAGAGAACAGAGTCTGAAGCAAGTTCAGCATCCTCCTGACAGAGGCTGGTACCAGCTGCTCCACTGGTGATTAAATGGGCTCGCCTTGCTTTGAATTAAAATAGGCTGAGCTGAGTGGGCAGTGACACCGAGCTGAAGGGAAGCCATATTTTAACCTACCCAACTATCCTTGTAACTATACTGCAAGAACATTTTTTACTACATCAGATGTTTTGCCACTAATAGCCTACCCTCTATTCCAATTATTTGATGTCCTAAAGACAAATCTCGGTACACACTCATTGGCTTAACTTTTGCCACTGCTAAAAATTGGTTATTTACTTTATTTCCTGTTGCGTTACAAGATTATATGCTACAATTCCAGGCTGCTTTTTGATCAAATTTGTTCTCTTCTGGTCCTTCAGCAAATACAATATACTACAGGTAACTAACACAGTTTTAGTAAATTATGTTACAGGTCAGAAATGTATCACCTTCTCCTCTAAAACTAAGTGGTTCTACATGGGGAAAAAACTGAAGTTGTTGACCTGACACACTTTACAGCTATGGTGCACAGAAGGTGTGAAAATACAAATGTACTGAACTCACTGTAAATAGCAACAAAAAGTGAACACTAGTTTAAGGATATTTGCTTTATAAACACTTCGGAGGTCTTAATTTGACAGTAGTATAGCATGAACGCCTTTAATTGTGCCCCTTTTTTCCATACTAAAGGGCAATAACCTACTAGGCATTGCTGAACCCTGCCCTCAGCCCTGTGATAACCTGTGCATGTAAAATGCCTTTGATTTACAGGCAACGTAACATATATTTGTGCACACCATAACAAGTTAGTGGCAAAGCCAAAAAGGAAACCCATTATTTTTCCCAGTTGCTAATTTTGGTCAACTGTACACAGCAGTAACTTCAGCTGCTAACCATATCTATTTCAATCCTTTCCTAGCTCAGAATTATTCCTCTCCTAGCACCCTGTCCAGTGCTTTACGTTTTTCAACTCTCAACATAAATCAATACAATTTCTTTTTCTCCTGGGAGATGGGAATTAAGATCCTGTTCATTCAATATTCTCATTAAGGAGCACAAGCAGAATATGACACGTCAACAAGAGAAGATGAAGAATATAAAAACAGAGAAAAGGGGCTTCAGCTGTTTGGTCCCACTGATCATAAGCAATGGAAGTGGATGGGGTTGTACAAAGAGAAACAAAAACAGGGCACAATTTGTAAATATTACTAAAATTGGGACCAGAGGCGAAGAGAAGTACGAGAAATTCTACCACGCAAACCACAGCAAATAAAATAAAGGGACACTCGAAAACACAGTAAAACTAGACACACCAGACCTGAGTGATGAGACAGGTCTTTCCACATTTCATCGCTTGAAAAGTCAAATACGGGATGGCTGGGAAGTACAATTCTCCTTGAAGAAGTCTCTTTCAGAGTACTGTTTCCTGAATGCCTTTTAAGCCTAACTGTAGGAAGTGTGCCTTTGGAATTTTGATCCTTTACAATGCTTTATCAAATAAACGCTGAGATGTTACTAGGAGCCTTAATATTCATGATTATTTTATAACACAACACAAAAAACAGGAGGACAAACCCCAAACCCTTCGTGCCCACTCAGTTCGTCTTGCACTTTTTTTGGCCACATATTTAACTAAGCCAATGCCAAAAATACAACACACATCCCTTTCACACTGTGTCTGATGTGCACTATTCCTGTCACCACAGAATGCAATACATCATATAAAATATACTAGGTAAGGCAGCTGCTATTTACATTACAAATGTTGGCATCACAAAACTTAATCCCAGAAATCTGCTTCTTGCAAAAGTGATTTGGGTTTATTTCTTTGGTCTAATTTTCATCCTTTTGACCTCTCATATATACATAAAAGTTAATATACATCTTATATTTTTTCTCTCTGCTGTTCAGATAGGTATTCCCTTTGATTAAATATATGACATAGATATAAAGAAAATAAATCCCCCGGTGCCATCTGCATACTTCCACAATTAAAAATTTGCCAAATATACTTCATTTTTTAGCTTCAGTACCACTTGATCTTATTGGGCTCTTAACTATGAAAAAGTTGCATGATACAGCCTCAAAAAATCCACAAAAATGGAACAGGAATTATTTTTAGTACTTCTTTGTGGGGCTTTATTTTTTTCCTTCTCCCCCCCCCCCCCATCCAAACTGTGGATACAAAGCATGCTAAATACGTAATTACATGAGAGAGCCACCCAGCTTTCAGAGGAGCCATTTCAGTGAATTGTGTAAATAATATGCCTTTAAAAACCCTCAACATATGAATACAGATTTACCATTTATGGAGCAGTTATATACCTGAGAGACAAAAATACCCATTTAAAAAAAAATCCTGCCTAATTATGAACTTACCAAAGAGACTAGCGTGGCTCAGAGCAAATTAATACTTTTATAAGTTTCTCCAAAAGTTTGTCTTTTTTTCATTTGAAAATAATAATAAAAAAAAAAAACTTTTAAATCTAAGTCTTAATTAAGCCAAAAACTAGAGTTAGAATTTATACCTCCTTAATACTCCAGACCACTGGTTCTCTGCACTTAAAATAATGCTGATTTTCTTCGTCACTGACTTCTTGGCTGCTTTTCCACAGTAAGAAGATTAAGTTATAAAATAAAGAGGAAACTACAGTACTCCTCAGAGTGTGACCATGAGAAGGATCTCCCAGGATTCAACCAGCCCACACGCTGTCAGCTCTTCCAGCTGGTACGTACTGCACCAGAATTGTGAAGGGCAACACACAGTTGCTGTCAGAACCAGCACTTCTCACAATTTCTCAGCTTCTATTGTGTTCAGACATTTAGGCCACACGTATGGTGACTATCAGAAGTGGCGTGTTCCTGTTTTGGTATAAGAAAAGTCATTGAGCTACCTTACTAACGGACCTCGAAGCATTTTTACCATCTACGAATCAAGCAACCCAACTCCTCACTTTTGGAAAGCAGAGAGTATGTTCCTAGTTCCTGCAGAACTCTTCAGAACAATCGGGTCTCACAAATTAGGTGTTGAAACATGCTAGCAGGGTTCAAGCCCAGCACTCTTCCTGTATCCCAAACATGGGAGGTGCTGGGCTTCTTACACCCGTGTTGATCACTGAATTCAGTGCAGAGGTTTTCCCACTCACCCTAAGGCTCGTGGGCTCAGTGCATTCTGCAAGCTCTGCTGTGCACAAACAGCTCAAACCACTGGAAATGATTTCTTTTCCCTTAGCCTCCCACTTTTCATATAATTGCTCCGTAAATTTTCCTGAACACACATATTATGCAAACTCTTCTCTAATCTTCTGGTAACTCCCTAGCTTACAGTAACTTTTTACAAGAGATTCCAGTTCACTAACTGCTCTTAAATATCAAAGATAAGGTATGTAGAGAAGGGATTACATATTCAGACTATCCAAATGTTTTCTTACCTGAACAGGATCCGGGAGGATCAAATCACAGCTTTTAGGTAAATGTTTGTGAAGAAACGTTTTCCTCAAAGAGTGGTTACTGGAGTTGTTCGAGCTCTGGGATTCAAGATCAACAGAACTTACACGCCCCAGAAAGGAGACAACTTCCCAGCTATAAGGTGTATGAGATCCTCAGTTGCCAAGTGCTAGAGGGAACTCATGTAGATCATATCTGAACTAGACAATACTAATGTTTTTATAATTACAGCTCTTTAATCTGGGAAGCTGATTTATCTAAAGCAGTGCACCTGCAGAGCTTTGATTCAGATGCCATACCCGTCCTTCAGGAGCGTAACAAGTAGAGACTTGTGCGTGCTTCTTTAAGCAACAAAGATGGTGTTGTTAAAGCCAAGACCTACCCAAACTTACGAAAAGCAATCTCATCAAGGTCTACAGCATGACAACTATCTGAAGGGTTAAAATGGAGATGCTCTTGGTCTAGTTAGAGAAGAAACAGTTGCTATTAAGTTCCATCATGTCCAGAGCCTGATTTTGTCAGAACTTCTAACAATTTAAAATCTTATTATGTCACAAGAGATAAATGGAAGAGGATGAAAGAGACAGCCTGAGACTCAGCAGACCCAAAATCTAATTCTTTGAACAGGCATTCTGCATGTGCTTGAGTAAAGAGTAACACAGCATCTCAGTTCCACGTCAGCACAGCAAGGACAACAGAACCACCCTGCCTGAGAGGTGTCAGAGACCAGACTGCATCCTTAACTACGCAGCTCTGACACACAAACACCAAACACTGAACAACAGGGAGTGGAGAAGAGAGCAACAGTAAATCACTTCGGTAACAAAAAGCAAAAAGAGCAATATACTGTTTAAACATCATTGAACCTGAACGTCTATGCGGTTTAAAAAAGAATCCCTAAAACCTACTACTCTAAGAGACGAGTTGAAGCCTCCTCAGCTTGAGACACTTCTATACTTCAGGTCTGGAGTTCCATCACAAAAACTGCAGAGAAGAATCCTACGTGGGTGGAGAGATTCAATGGATGTTTTCTTAGATTTCCCCCCTATCTGTAATTTTGTGTAATTCCTGAAAATCTCTCAGGATTATTTTTATGTTATGCACACACCACACAAAAGCATTCCGAGGATAACAGGTATGTCTTTGAAGCACCTGACATTCTCAAAGTACTATATGAATGCCGAGTACTAATAGCAAACTGCAGAAAGGACGCTTATTTCTACTTTCCACCCAAGGAATTAGTATCTGGATTGTAAAAAGCATATGGAACCATCAAAAATAGAATATACGTTTTTGAAGTTAAAGAGTAGATGCCAAACGATGAAGTCAACCACTAGAACAAAATCAAAATATTTCCAATCATTGCATTTTTTTTTTCATAGGAAAGCACAGTTCTGGTGAAAGAACCCTGTTTTCACCCCAGTCCTGGTTTTTCCACTCAGTTTTCCAGCTGACTTGACTGAAGTGCAGACCATTAATATCTCAAATGCCTTGTTTGATTACGCTGGCCTTTGGAAGTACCGATCTAGTTAAGGTAGCACCAAGAATTTCCAGCATAAAACACACTTACAGGTTTATAACTTGGCTCTAAAATTTCTACTCCAGAAGACAGTAGGAGGCAGAAAGGCTCAGATGAACGCATTATATTACATATCCTGTGTGATGCACACTTGCTCACAAAGAGTATACGAAGGGAAGGGATTGGCCTTAACTCTGAATTACCACGTCTCACAAGCCACTTAAAATGATACTTCTAACCTCCCTATTAAGGCAATCAAAATAATGTTTTGCAAGTGCTTCAGCTAATTAAGAGCCTAATTTGCCCAATTTCTCACTTTGGCTTAAATCATAGAAGGCATCAATATCACGTAGGGATTGGAACATGTCTATTGATCGCACTTACACACTAGAATTACCCCCGTCCTTCCCTCAGAAGTCAATGGCAGCCTGTCGTCAAAGGGTCAGCATCTGGGGATGGGATGTTACAGGCTGCCAGCAGCACAATGCAGCCATTCGAAGACAGGATTAACCGAAGATCAAGGCCAAATAAAATAACTGGAGGTGTTTGCCTGTTTGTAAGGGATAAACTCCCAGGAAGCTTCTGGAGTAAGAAGAGCTTTCCAGGTTGTTTAAAATCCTGTTCTTAAAGCAACACACATTTCTGGCCATCGGGATTGTATTTCCTCTAGCCCACATATGAACACAACACAGCTCTCCGCTGCAGCACAGCAACATTAAATAGGAAAAGCTGCCATTAAAGGGCAGAGGGTAATGACATTAGTGTGGGCGACCCATGCTCAGGTAGTGTTCAACTATTATCTCCAGTTTAAGTAGGCTGAAAATACGCAAATCCAGCCAGCACTGTTTTTAGATAAAATTGTCAGTTTTATGGATATTTATAGTATGTGTCCAGTCTTGCAGAACTCCATCTTCCTCCACCTCATCTGTAATATAAACTGCTTTTAGCCCCCATTAATACAATGTGTTACTGGGATACTTCTCACATTCTGTGTTTGCCAGGCAGCAGATCAATACTCAGCTACGCTGAGGAAAAAAAAAAATCATTACGTTAGAATTCTTTTAAAAAGGCAGACACCAGGAGGGATAAACCTGATGCACAGACAACATTCCATCTGGATGCATACATAGATTGCTGCTTTTAAATAAAACAAAAGTGGCTTTCTTTCCAATATATGGTTTTAAAGAACCTTACAGGTAGGGCCTTTGCAAAACAGCCTGACCTCAAAAATTAACCTCTCTGCTTAGGAGAGCTCTTCCTTTTGATCAAAAATTGCCACCCTTTGTATCCACTCCCTTACCCATATACTTCCCGTGGTGAAATCATGGCACTCGAATGGGAACAAGAAAGCTATTTCCAAGACAGCATCTGCTGGTGACACAAGCTCAGGTTTGTAACTTTTGCTTGGATCAAGGAGGAGTAAGGAGATTTAAGATAAAGGCTTTAGGACCAATAACAGTAAACCAAACACCAAAAGGAAGGCAGCCACACGGAAAAGTATAAAAATGTGCAGGTTCTTTTATTATTTGAGCTTGCCTAATGTGAAATTCGCTAACTGAACATTTCATGGTGTTTTTTCTTTTTCCCTGAATATTTTTCAGAGGCAAAAATGCACATATCCCACCCGCATCAGAGCGCTGATAACACAACATAGCATGAACAGATGCAGGTCTGTTTGCCTCAGAAGTAAAAGAAAACAGAAAAGCCACACAGACCTCTCCCTATTGTTCTCGCAACCTACCACATAAGAAAAACTGATGCCATGCCCCATAGGTCAACAAACTTGAGCTCTGAGAGACGTTAATTGCAGAGCTGAGATTCCTCTGAGACACCTTGCCTGCAGCTCAGCAAAGTTTAAATCAAGAGAACATTAGCTCCGGTGTCCCAGCTGACCTTCGCTAGTGGGGACTTCCAGACAGAGAGGGATGGGCTCTCAGAGAGAAGCTCCGAACCACGCTTTGTCTTTGCAAGGCATCACTCATCTGAAGGACTGGTTTGCAAATGTACTCCGGGACTCAACGCCCAACTTTTTATAAGCATTCGAGCTCTTCTCAGTTTCCCAGAAGGCGATGTAAACTGAGAGCAGCGAGCAACTTGCACAAACACGTCACCAGTTACTACTTGGAAGATACTCAGACAAGACTAGAGAGGCTCAAAGCCATCCTGTTAACACCTGCAGTGAAACTCGGGTGTTTCAAGGTTCTGTGCTGCTGTTGGTTTTAATTCTCTCCTGCTCCACACAGGTGACTTGTCTCTTTGTTTCCGTTGGGCTCACAGCGCCACGGATCCTTTCACCACCGCTTTTCATCATTTTCCCAACTCCAGTTGCCACGACAACAGGATGCAGCTTATCTGTGCTGTTTTCATATTTCCAGCTTTTGTTGCCATAACAACACAGTATTTCTGGCTTTCGACAGAAACAGCAACTTTAAGCCCCGTATACCGAAGGACACCGGATTCTCTCGCGAAGGTACACATATGATGAAGAGATTGATACAGGCAATTTGTAAATTAAGCCATTTTTTTCTGAAGGGGGAATTTTTCACCCGCAAAAGTGAAAAAGCTGACAGCAATTGCTAGAGGCAGACTGCTGAGACAACTAAAGCCTGGCCTTTAATAACAGCCGGAGCAATATAGCGCTGGGCCGCTTCTGAGTGGGGAGTCCCCACAGTGTCAGATTGTGTCAAACTGCACAATTGTTATGTGATGTGAGTGAGTGTCCGCACTTGTTTCACCCAGTCAGACCTGAATTAGACGCTTGATGCAATTCTCTCGTGTTTTAACCCATTGGCCTCACCATTATTACCAGCGCCGCCGCCACGCAGCTTTGTGTTTGAAGGCGCGTTTTAATTCTGTAATTTGAGCTGCTGTTGCAGATTTCTTTTCTGACTCTGATCCTTTCTGCTTTCAGGTGACTGCTTTTTGAACTTTTATTTACAACGAGTGCACATTCAGAAGACTTGTGAGAAAAATGTTATACAAACACAGCATGCATAAACACAAAACAGTGATGGCTATGAAGGGTATCAGCTAACATGGCACTGTAACTTCATTATACCCTCATTTATGTACTTCACTAATGAGACAAGCACAGGTGTCCAACACAGTCCCTCACATGAGATGAATAACAATAATACAGTCCAACCTGCTTTAGCCATGCTTGGTATCCAGAAGATAAAAGTTGGAATCCATCTTTTGGCATGTGTATTCGGGGCTAGGAGAGAATAGACATAGAGACCTCCTTTTACACCAGGACCTAGCTAACCTAAGGCTAAATTCTGGAGTATTTTAAACAATGCAGATTTTATTTTATTTACAAAAAATGTGAATGTTTAGTCCCCAGATTTTGTTTATTACCTCTGGTATCAGAGTGTTTAGAAACACTCTCCTAACAAATCCACCACTTTAAAAAAAAAAAAAAAAAAAAAAATTTCCACCTTCTTACATTTCAGCTGGGTACACAGAGATATTTCTTTAAAATTCCCACACAAATGTACTTGGATAAGCACAGCGGCTGTGGTGGATGCAGCACCAGAGACTGCCTTTAATGCTTTTGCCAATGTGTAAAGCTAAATGATACCAAAACAGCAGCAGTCAGGCTATGAGAGCATTTCTACAGTCCCTCAACGATCAGACCAGACACAGGACAGTGTGAAAGGATCATGGAAAAACTTTGGAAAGGTACAGTCTTAACATGGGAATAGCAGGAAACCACACTCGCACGCTATCATAAATTATTCCTCAAACTGAGAGGCAAATGTAAACTCCTCCCCTTTTATTGAGTCCATGCTTATCAGGTTGAGGAAAAGGCAAGATATCCAGTCACTCTGGAAGCACAAAACATATAGTGTAACTTACAAATAAAGAAATGTAACAAAAACAAAACATTACCTGTCATAATATTCATTTGCAGTTCAAAGAGTCTCAAAATTTGCAAAACTATTTGAATTCGACCATGTCCCCCCAAAAAGAGATGCTTAGGAACTAAAGTCACACCTGAGCCACAGAACCAGACAGGACACACTCAGACACCACGTTCACCATCTTTTTTTACTCCTGGCAATTACTTCACCGTCCCTTTCTTAATTCACTGTAAATTTCCCTCCAAAACAGCAGACGCATGTCCCCACGTCTCCTTCTGGAAACATCTCCCTGACTTTCAGAATAGATCTGTTCAAGGTGAGTTTATTCCCATTTGTTCCTGTGTCAACCCAGTATTTTGTTTGTTCAAACTGCGTCCACCTTGGTACTTGTAACAGTAGAAATTAGAACTGGTTAGGGGAAAAATGCGTCAGCACTGAATGACTAATATTCACAGCTATGGCAGGGAGGCAGTTCAGCCTTGGAATTGGAAACAAAACATGAACTGGAACATACTAAAATGTTCCCTGTAAAGAGAAGTACACATACAGGATTTCAAAATATACTTTGAACCTTAGTTATTTTTGCTTCTCCTCAGATGAAATTGAAATCCTCCTAAATCTTTCAAAATACTTGTAAGATTATGCCCTGGTGTCCTAGCCTGTAAACTCTGTTAAACATGATTTTTAATAACCACTGTTGTGCTGATAAATTAAAGTCAAGTACATCTGGTTATGGTATTCACCTGCTGAGTTTGGACTTGCAATGCTTAACACATTAACAAACCGTGTTTTAGGGGACTCCTTACACAGCTAGAAGCATCATGCTCCAAGACCTAATCCTTAGTTCAGCACTAACTTCATGGGTGGTTAGTCTCTCTACTGCTGTAAAATGAGGACAACGCTTATTTAACCCACCTCACAGGTCTGCTGAGAGGAACTGCTGACATCCCTACGTGCTTTGAAAATGGAAGAAACCACACGACGTCCTACCTATCTAGCAAGAATGCTACAGAAACCCACATTTTACATCTGGCTCAAGTGCTTCGGTTGCTTTTTCAAAGTTGTATAGTGTGGTATACCTAACAAGGGGAAAAAGAAAAAAAACAGCCTTCATAAACAAGCAGAAATAACGACCTTTTGGTTAAATCAGTGTCAGGAGTAAAGACCTGAATACCAGCATCAGATCTGCCCAGGTCCACACAACAAATCTGTGAAAAATGACCCCGCTTCTTTCCCTGTTTCGGTCACCTGGCCTGCAAATTAAAGAATAACAGTAAAGCTTCCTCTTACGACTGGCAGGCTGCTTAACGTTTGTAAAGCCCAGCAGCCTGAAGAAGTTTGAGTAACTGATTTAAGAATTATTTAAACCATTTAATTTGAAGATCCTGGTGCTGCAAACATGTACGTATATTACCAGATCTTTTGCAACCACCAGGATTACTCCCATGCAGAAGTGTCTCCAACAACAAAGATAACACCGTATTTTGAATTATACAACTCTTAGCGACACTAATTCTTTGTGACTTCATTGCTTGAGCACCAGCAGTAAAAGTAATTAGGACTTTCAGCAGATTAGCAACTACTGTAAACTTGATTTATTTTTCAATACTGATGAGTTAAATACACAAACAGGAGAAACCAAGAGCCATCACCGTACTTGCAAAAGCACCTCAGTGAAGCACGTCTCCTCTAGATTTGATTGGCTTATCCCCATTAATTAAAAATAATCTATGCAGAAGAGAAGTAAATCTTACCAGTACAAGGTACGTCACTCCCCACATGTGCTGCTTATTCTGTTAAAGTGGGATATGTGCACAGGTGAGCCCTCATCCACATCAAGTGCAAGCAGTGATGGAAAAGCATAACTTAAATAAAATCTCTGGAGCTCTAATTCATCAGCATTTAACTCATATACACTCACCATTGGCTAAACTTTATTTTACAACCAGTCTCCTAAATGTTGCCTTTGGTTCTCAGAGCCACACTGTGAGTGACCCCAGGAATTTCTTCTTCAGCACAGACAAGCAAGTACATCTGGTTAAACCTTCCTGAATTTCTGTGTCCAAATGACAGAAGACACGCAACTGCAAATGACAGAAGAGGAACCCATATGTACCTTTAAAGGTTTTAAAAAATATTTTTTTTAATAAATTAAAAAAAAATTAAACCACCCTTCTTCCCCTGCCAGCCTTTAAAAGCTCTGGAACACTGACAAATATCTTGTTTGAAAGTTGTAGTATTTTATCAATCAACACTAAAATCCTCCAGAGTTACGACCCATTCAAGGCAATTCTATCAGCGACACAATTAATTGCCCAGCAAGATGTACTCATTTTTGGATTTTCATGAGCACACACTGTTTATGTTCATCATTGCAATATCATTCAGAAGTGTGATACTATTTTCTTAGTGTCTGCTCCAGCATTTTCCATGACTAGAAGTTAGGCTCCTACATTTTTTCCTCTCTTTTTCAATACCCACCCCTGTGCTCACCTTCCTCAGAAGTAACTTGGCAAGCACTCTAACTGCTAACTTCTACCTTGTGGCTTTTTTCCAACCCTTAACTGACATCTTTCCTTTAGCAATCCACTCTTCCCTTTTCAATCCATTTGATTTCTGCCGTCCCCAGCAAGACCTAGAACAAAATGATTTCTGAGAACAAGTCAGTAATTTAATATTCAGCGGTACCCTCTTCCCTTCCCTAAAAAGGCTGATTTTTAGAGGACATTTAATTACAGGCCTGAGTTCCTATTTTCTAAGCCTAAACACAACCCCTGAAGGCTTACAATATTTGAGTCACAGCTGGAGCTGCGGTTACTATACAGTTTAAATATCAGCCTCTTTACTGTGCAATTTGTTTTGAAAATCAAATCAGATGCCGTGTCATAAACAAGTGCTAATTAAGTACTGAGCGGAAATTGGGCTTTTTTGTGCAAGAAGGGTTCTTAAATATCTGCATCTTCACTTCCATAAGAAAAGATAAATATGTCAGAGCGATAATTATAAAGTGAAACCTACTATGGTACGTGCGGAGCAGTACTGCTGCCTCTCCGTTTTATCTGCTCCCACGTAAGAAGAAATAAGGGGGGAAATGAGACTTGTATGAAATATTTGTTAGTACTAAGGATTTTATGAATCTGATCATAGAACCCATAATGCTTCCTTCCCCCTCAAAGAGGACACCAACTCTGGGTTTCCATCACGTACCATTCAAGCAGGCAAGCTAAACCCATCGCTCTCTGTCACCGCAGAGCAGCTGTAAAGCTACTTATATTTTCCTTCCTTTTAAGTTATGATCTATACCCAAGTATTTATTTGAAGATAACATTGCATTCATTAGATATAACACCTTATTTTGATAAATACCAAGTGAAGAAGAGGAATAATGCATTTTAATACTCTGAAGGTTGCCTCTGAGTAACAATATTCACGACTCCATTAACTAAGAGGCTCGTGGCTACAACGGCAGAATTAGATCTGTCACTCACTGATGCGGGAGGGCATGGCCAGTTGCACTGAAGATTGTCCAGGTGAGATGACTTTCACAGTAAAGAAAAATATCCCCTGTGGCCTAGAACTTGTTAATGAGTTTGTATGCATTACAGCAATAAATGGGATTCCTACTACACAACATACTGTCTCATGGCGCAGATACCTTATTCCACTGCCCAAAGCAGCGCTCAGAATAAGGCACTGTTAAATCTGCAGACTCTAATTCAACAGAAACAGATGGGATTTCAATTTCTTTCATTATTATTAGGAGAGAAATCCACCAACTCTCTGATACTAAAACCACAGGCTGCTAACATTTAAGCATGCAGTTTGTGGGGTTTTGGGGAAGGACTGAAGGACACCGAGCTGGTTGGCAGATCTCACAATCCGATCCATGAACTCCTTCTCATGGACGCAGCACTGCCGAGCAGCGGGCTCTGCCTGGAAGCTTCATGAATTCACCGCACACGGTGAGCACAGCTACTCTAGTTCTTCAGTGAATTTGTCTGGAGTGTATTGACCAGGATACGTTCAAAACCAACTTATTGGCAAGCGCGTATTTCTATTCCTTGACAGATAAGAAGACAAGCTTTTATAGCCTGCAAGAGCTGCAGCTACAAGGAAAGCTACTTCAGTAACACGAAACATCAGGATACCTTCTTAAGGGCTCACAGGAATACTAAGCTACAGCATTCAAAACCAGATGGAGATCTGTGATGACACTCCATTAATCTTAGGACAAAGTAACAGCAAGCTCTGTGAACATGCTTGCTATTACAGCATAAAGACATCCTCCTCGTGCCCATGCATAAAAGCATCCCTGATTTCACAACCACTTGACATTTCACATCTGAAATCAAAGTTCAGCCCCTTCAAGACTACAAAAACTGATGGTGAAGTGAAACTACATGTCTCATGTTACTGTCTCGACTTGTGCTGATTATCCAACAAGAACAGTGGCGTCCATTATGTACAAAAGAGAAGGCAGAAGCTTGTCTAAATCTCAAGAAAATTAAGACAGTGCCTTCTAAAGCAGCATCTTGTCTCTTTTTCCTAAACCCATATAAAAGCTGGAAAGCTCATCCTGGATACTACCTTCTCACTACGACTCAAGAGCATCAGGAATAAAAAATTTTGTGTTTCAGAAAAAAAATAAAGCCAAGGTGAACAAAATTAAGGAGTCTGGAAAACTATGATTTCCATAATCAGTAAAAACCTCTAGCACTTTTACCTTCCTGACTTCCTACTCAGTTCCAGGTAGCAGACCAAAAAAGCATACAGAAGAGATGGGTTAGAGATCTGTGCCAACTATCCTGCAAGGAAATGTGCATTTCACATTAAGCAGACTTTTTTTTTTTTTTAAAAAAAAAGGAATACAATTATTTTTTTTCTAAAGAAATTGAAACGCTTTTGAGAACAGAATCCAGCATTCAACCACAACATTCTGGTTAGCTAGTCAGTCCTCTGAATACACAACACTCCAGCCAAACACTTCCCCGTTCAATAAAATAATCAAAAGAACTTCCATTTTGCAAAAACAGCCATTCTGTCCCAATTAATTCCCCCCACCAAGCACTGTGCTACAATTACGACATGGAACCTATTCACTCCTCAGTAACTTGGAGCCCGTAACTCATTGCTCGGAGTTTTTACCAGGACGTATTCAGTCTCCTGTCCTAATCTAAATGCCCTGTACTAAGGTCAGCTCCACGATGGTTCTCAGCTCCTCAAGACTGGCCCAAGGTACAAATGCTCCTTTGCCTGGCTTGACGAGAGGAAACACTTCCTCAAAACAAGGAGTACCAAGGGAATACATTGTCTTGGAGGAAGGATTACGGTGCAAGAATGAAGCAGAAGTAACTGAAGATACCTAATGGGAGGTCTCTTGCAGCATGCTCTTGGAGAATAAATACTTGTAACAAGACTAACCATAACGAGTCTGAAACATTGCACGATTGGCTGACCAACCTTTAGAAAAAAATAATGGTAATAAATACAGACACGAAGAAACCAGTACATACCATCTCCTAAGAAAGGAAATCTACCAAGACCAAGTTCTGATAACTATTGCCAAAATGAAGAACTCACCATGGGAGGCCGAAGTAAATCTACTCCCAATTTAGAACAAATTAGAATTAGTGCTAGACTAACCCAATCTTCTTCTTTAAGAAGATCACCGAAGTCCAGACAAATTAGAAGTAGTTAAGCATTTGATAGATGACACGTAGGAAGTTACTGGTTAAAATGAAGAGGATTAGGATTAATACCAGAGTGGTAAGGAGGATAAAAAACTAAAGAGGGCTGAGGATCACACATTATTTTGAAAAAGGAGAACCACTGAGCTGTACAATTTGATCCTTGTTGAAATCAATTATTAATCTTAGAATTAATGTTCAGATATTCTCATTAATCACTAAAAAAAGAATTAGCAATGCACTGATTAAATTTGCTGATAAAGTCAAGAGACATCATAATACACAGGGCACAGCATCTTGAAGATTTGAGTAACACAACTAACACAAGATGTATATAAATCAAAAACTAAGATCATTCCCATTATTCCCTAGGCACTCAGAAACTGAGAAAAGGGGAAAAGGCCTAGAGATATGTTCAGAATCATTAGACAGCGATGGTTCACCAGTAAATGAAGCCACAAAAACAGAAAACACTACTACAGGATGTATAATATGAAAAGTTCCCTGTAGAAATAAATTAGTAGGAATGCTTTAGTACAAGGAACCCATAAAACCTCTGTGGAATACTGTGCATAGCTCTGACCACTCCTGTTCCACATAGATTAATCAAATTCTGCAGCTGTTTAAAAAGATCTGCTAAGATGATAAAATGTTAGAGGAAACATCCCATGAGGGAAAGCAAAAGGAAGAAAAAAATCCATCTCAGAGAATAGGAGGATCCAACTGCTCCCCACAAATATATCCAGATGAGCACACAGGACCAAGAAGAGCCGTTTAAGCTCAAGAACACTGACACAGGAACAAATGAGAATGAATTAGCCATGAATGAAGTTAAGCTGGAAAGTAAGAATGAGGATTCTAGGTATCAAAGTACTACAGTTTGGAATAGCCCTACAATACTGTACCAAAGAAAATTCTACTCATTTAAGAAACTGCTTTGGGTAGGTTGCAAAAGAGACTACAGAGTACAGCCAACACAAGGAATTTGAACCCATGCTCGGCAAAACCTGCTCCAATGCCACATGGAGATCTTTCCTGTCACTACAGGGCTCTGTACTGCTTTGCCTCTATATAAAGTCTTATTTTTCAGGTCAGTGAGATACGGGTATATATGATTATCCTCTTGTAAGTGGAGAAGTCTCAGGACATTTCTGCTGGTTTATAAAAAACAGCTGTGACAAAGTACAAAAACAATGCACTATGCTGGAGTCATCCAAGTCAAAAAGAGGAAGAGAAGGAAAGGAGTTACGAAAAATGCAGAGGGAATGTAGTTTTTTTTTTCTTTTAGACCTATTAGCAACAGAAAACACCTTCTGTCATACTTGAAGAGGGTGTTAACATTGTCTAGGTTTCTTCAGAAAACTGTTGAGATGCTTCCAAGAAGCATCTTCTAAAATGAGACTGATCCCTGCTTCTTGAGACTACACCCACTTCTCGTTGTTCTAATTTGCAGGAGATGAATGATGGCTGGCTGCATTCCTCAGTTCTGTTGAGAGCTTTGGCATACAAGAAGGAAGAGCATTCAGCAGATCCAGCGAACCACCCCTCTGGAGAATCACAGCATCTTCCTATCAGACAGGAATTTGAAGGCCAGCTATCCATAAACTAAAAGCAACTCCCACATAACCACAGCTCTGCTCTGCATCGCTCTCACAATAAAACACAAATGACGTGCGTGGAGAGGGAGCGGTTGTGCTGTATGACAGACTTCCACACTAGACCATTTTTCTCTGAAGCAACTAGAGACTGCTTTGGCTGCCAAATGGGGCAAGCCTGGAAACTTCAGATTTCCTTTTCCAGCCAGAACGCAGTCAAGCCCTGCTTTGTACCCACGCAAAGACCACCATCACCTTTCTCCTGAGTATTCAGTCCATCCTCCTCCTTTTGAAAAACCTCATAAACTGTAAGATGCCCTTAGATTCAAGAATCAAGAGAGCACTCCTACAAACTGCAAGAATCTACATGTGGGCATAAAGTCAGGTGATGGAAAAAGCCACACCAGAATCCGGCACTCGCTAGAATTTGGGAGACCAAATTCCCTTTCTACAATCTTCATCAGATCTATTTTGCTACAGATGCTTCCAAAGAGGATGGTGTAGACAGCCAGACTACAGTTAGAGGTATGCTTCATGCTGTCCTGCTAACGGACATCTGGACTTGAGAAACTCATTCCTTCAAAGTGTGTCCCTGCAATGTTTCCTTTCTTATCATGGGATGAAGAAAATGAAACCAGCACCAAAGCTCTTTGCTTCAGCCAGTCTGAACTGGTTACTCCAGTAGATTCTGCCAAGAGGTTGCATGGCTCCTGCTCGCAGACCTGTCCTTCCCTTGGGAAGGCTGGAAGGACCCCTTGCCACGCTTCCCCGTTCTTCCTCGTCCTCTCCTTCCTGCCGCTCTCACCAAGACAATGGAAAGACCCTGTTTCAGCAGTGGGGAGAAGGAAAATTAAATCAAATCCTATCAGTTCGTAGTGCAGAGCACTAAAATCAGCAAATTTACGATCTTTTGTTTCTGAACAACGTAATTATGGAAAAGTGAAAGAATTTAAAACAAGAAGCCTCCATTGCAGCTTCTGGCATCACAGCTACCAAACCGGGCTGCGCACATAGAGCTGCAAGCAGGCTGGGCACCCATTGGCAAATGGAACCACGGAACTTGCAAATGAAGGAGAAAAAATGAATTTTAATGCAGTTTTTAGAAATACTTGTCATTGTTTCAGCACCGCCATTTAGTGAATGGGACCGATTTCTCTCTCAGTAGGGGATGGTATTTTAATGATGTAACAGTGCACTTCCCAGAAGAAAGACAAGCCTCATGAGGCAGATTAAAACAAAGAATATTCAGATCCCATTAAAAACAGACAGTTTCAAGCCATTTTAAAAATTAATTTTGTTTAATGATAAAATGTGTTATCTTAACAGGTGGTTAGCCAATTGTAAAATTAACCAAAACATGGTTAGAAGCACAGGGGTAGCTCTTAGAACAACTGGTTTCTTTTGATTCTTCCTACTCTTATCAGGGTACCGCATGACCCTACACAAATTCCTCCCGGTCATGACCCCAGGCAAATTTCTGAGCTTCAGTTTCCTCTTCTGCAAAGCAAGGGTAGTACGTGGCCAACACCAGAGTGCCTCAAGGACTCAGACAAAAAAAAAAAATAGAAAGTAGAGTTGTTTAATAAGCAGGATAAGCAGGACACATTCAATGTAAATCCCAAGACGTTTATTTCCCAACAGTTACTGTGGAACCCGGTTTTTCTCAGCGCTAATCAGCATCTCCATCAAACGAACAGCTTCACGTTCGATCGCCTATTAATTATATTTTGAGCACCTACCATTTAGCTGCAGCCACTGGACTCTGCTATGCTGCAACTCATTTGCTGTTTCCACAGCTAGCAAATGCTGCATTCAGCCCCTCTGTGCTAAAGCACTTGAAATATATAAATAATATGCCTTGTTGAGCATCTCCTGAGTTGTAGGAAGGAGGAAATGAGGAAGACTGGAGAAAATACCATTAGAAACACCAGTTGGCCACTGAGCATGCTTAAATACTACACACGTCTCAGCAGCACACATGGAGGTTTGAGATGACACAATGTAAACAGACAAGCAAGGAAACAGGGATAGCTTATCCCACTTCCACTGCTGAATTTAGTATGACAACTTTTATAAAATAAAATCAAGTGGCTCAGCTTGCTGGCTGTATATGTGGTTACTCATACCTTAAATGCTGTTGTAGTGATCACTCAGAAAATGAATATGCCACAAAATGCATCTATGCAGATGAGAAGAGTCAGTGGAGTCCCATCACTCAACTCACTGAAATTTCATAATTTTTAGGTATAACTGACTTTCCCTGTAATAAAAGGACTTTTCAATAACAAGCTTTATGGTACAAACAACTACCGGCAGAGTAAAATTAAAAAAAAACTGGATGAGCACATCCACTTGACAAGACACCCAGTCAGCATTTGTACCACAGCAAACACTTGCTCCTCTCCACTTTAAATGTTTTTATAGCTTGAAGTGAATTTAAATCAGATTAGAACATGAAGCTTCTCCTGCCATTTAATTTCTAGTCTCAAATCACTTTCCCCAGCTCAGTTAAGTGCTCACACTGAAAACAAACAATGGGAAAGCACTGGGTAACTTTACCTTTTCATCTCACTCACTGCCCAGAGATCAGAGCTTGTTTGGCCACTGGAAACGCTCTGATCAGGTTCTGTTGGGTTGGGTTTGTTTCCTCCCCTCCTCTCTCATTAAAGATCACCTCTTGAAGAGGCAATCTCCAAATACGGCATACTCCACACCTTACCTCTGGAGACAATACATAACTACACAACGTTTTTTCTTCTTCCTCGGAAATCCTCCTTACATCTTGCCATCTCCCAAACCACTATGAAGTATGAAGAACGTTGAGGCCCCTGCACGTATTTTTATCTTCTAAAGATTATTTGGGAAAACCTTTGCCTAACCAAACTCTGTGGCTAGAACAGCCTGCTTTATCTCACTAATGAGAATGATAATTTAGTACCAAATACTCATGAGGAATTATAGCTCTGCTGACTGGCAAATAATTTGCCAAGGCAGATTAGTTTAGCTGCATAAAATAAATATCCACCTGCACATACTAGTACTAATCAGGGCGTGAAATTAAACTTTTTATTCAGTGGGAAATAACTGCTGCAAGGCGGCGATTTAGTCTGAGAAGCAAATATTAAGGTCAGCCTATTCTCTCTGATGTTTATAGTATATATAATAGTGCAAAGAGCACGGTGCAACAAATTCTGCTTTTTAAGTCTATGAAACTAAATACTTCAGTGATGCGATAGCAAATTTGCCATTTGCTTTTCTAATTGCACACATTTAATGGAGCAAAGTGGCTGAACTGAAACATTACCAGAGAAGCGAGGGTAAAGTTACCGAAGTACCAAAGGCCTAACCCAAGTGCAGAAAAAACTACAGCACAAAGATTTTGGGGCAGAAGAGAAAGAAATCAACACCTTCCTTGCAACATACTAGTTCCAACAAATGCTCAAACTAAGAAAATGTTATTTCAGGTCTACTGGATAAAACGACTAAGTATATATTTAATACTCAAGCAGGATTTTAAATCCCGTTTTTAGGAAGTAACTCTGCTATCCCAGCTGTTTTACCAAATTACTCTCATTGCCTTCATGCCAGCCTTGTTTTGGGTGCTCAGGATTCTCTGCCAAAGTTACCACAACGCAAGCGTGCTACTAGGAAGGTGGTAAGATTCTTAAAGCAGTTATGAAACAACAGCTAACAAGTCCTAGGTCTTTAAAATCTGAGTCCTACTGATACCATAAATCATCCAAGTTCAGTGTAAATGGAACCTCTCAAAAGTAGAAGGTTTTGTCTATCTGTTCTGTGTGTATGTATGGAGATAAATACATATACATGAATAAGAAGAGAAGGAAAAAAATAACCCAAATAACCCAGGGATTCCAAGTCTGTTACCTTTCAGCCTCCAACTACACTGACTGTTCCTTACTGTGTTGTCCTCCAGTTAAGCAGAAGCTCCTGCAAGCATGGTAATAACAAAATTAAGGAACTTAAGGGTTTTCTCACAGACAAAAAAAAAAGAACAGATGCATCTTAAAAAACCCTGACTTTGCTTCTTCTGTGACACTGGAAGGTAATATCAGGACCTCCTAGAGTCACGTTGCCCAGAAATAAAAGGAAAACACTAACAGGGGTGAAGTGGAAAAAGAGCCTCAAGAGAACACTATTATCAACATCTTCCTATTTACAAGCCAGGAAATTAAATGAAGTATTGCAAATTGGTTCATTCAGAAAAACCAAGAAAGTGAAACTGCATTAAATATCAGGTTATTGCTTGACAAACCATCCTAGCTAGGATCCCACACTGGTCAGGTACAGCTCCAAGCACTGCTAATTAAACACAGCTGAAGTTGTCACTAGTCCATTCAAGAAAACAGATGTTGCTTCATAGAGCCTTGATATTTTTTTTAAATACCTTTCAAAATGAGGAACAAAAAATATGAACTCTTATAAAAAGGGCTTTATTGTATTTTTATAGCATATTACATACCTTATAACAATCATTCCGTTAAGTGTGAATGTCAGTTTTATTTTCTGTCCCTTTTTTCCTGGCTATTTACAAGCTTTGTAAGAATTGTTCCTTAATTAAGTCTAAACATAGTTTTATATAAATGGATTCCTGGAATTAAAAACGTTCAGACTTAAGAAATGATTGTTACAGAGACTGTAACAGGCCGTAAAAAAGAATGCCACTTTAAACAAAGATTTCTCATTTTAATTAAAAAGATAATCATCAGAACATTCGTACACTTAACAGAACCATTTGAAGCTACTTCGAAAAAATATCTCCTATTCTATGCAGGGATATGTAGTTCACTTTATATGACATTTAATCAAAGTCTCAGTTGAGCCTATTGCACTCAGGCTTTAAATACTGTATCTACAGTTTTAAACACTTCATTCAAATATGGAAGTTACTTATTGAGCACCTCATTCCTAGCGCTTCTGTAAATGGTTATGACAACAGAAATCCCATATTCTTGAAAGAATAAAGAAAGAGCTCTGTAAGGCATGTTTCTGTTGATGTTGTAGGTTGGTTGTTGTTTTTTTGTTTGTTTTAAAAGCAATGGGCATATCTGTCTCTTCTTTTATCTTATACATCACTCTCTTAAAACACTATACTTTATGAACAGCACAGTTTTTTCTCTATAAAGGAACATGAAAAGGCGCTGAGATGAAGTGAGACAGATCCCACCCCAGTAAAACCCTTGGTGCAGTTGCAGAACAGCAGACTATATAATTCATAATAACGTATTTTAAATCCATAAGCTGGCTTTCACTCAAAAGAAGCTCTGGAAGATGGCATGTGGACTGCACGACAGAGAAGACTCATTCACCAGCAGATACAGCCATCCCCGGTGAGCAGCAGCGTAGTATTGCATAACGCTAATACACAGCAGTTCAGTGTCACAAATAACTTAGGCCTCCTTGAAATATAGGAGCAAACTGAGCAGGCAAATGAAGTTAAATGAATTACTTAATGCTGCAATCATGAGGTTACAGATGTTGTAGCTGAACACACAACTGGAGAGCCGGTAGCAGCTATTAGCTAAATGCAATATTACTGCACTGGCCAGTAAGCAAGCCAATACCAGCCAGGGAGAACAAGGCCGCCTTTTAGTCTCGTCAAAAAGGTTACACACACAAGCACGCAGGAAAGACACAGTCAAGTTTGTCTTTCAAGGCATCAAATATAGATACTTGGATGAAGTTTCCACATGGCATTTTTCCATTAGCGTTAGACAGTAAAAGAAAAATTGAATCACCAGGTCTGTCTTGCCTGATACCTTGTGACTCAGGAGAAATGCTCAAAGGCACTGCCAAAAATTAGGTACTGTCATTTTTAAGCAGAAAAAGTAATATTTGCTAGAGAAGCCCAAAAATAACACCACCTACATGGCTTGCTTTCAACATGAAATGAAACCTAGCAGTAATCCAGATCAAAAAACAAAGCCAGAAACTGGAAAGACAATAGGCCTCACGCCTACAGAAGATGTTTGAGTATTTCCCTAGGATGACATGGGTCGCACCTTGGTGGTTAGGAAACTCTCAGGGAAAACTCAGTAATTAACAGCAAAACCCACCTCAACCCAAGCTGCAACCACCTAGCGAGGAAGCAGAGCACGAAGCGCATCACGCAGTCGGGTAATTCTCCGCGAATGATTCAGCATTAGCTGCGAAGACCTGCTACCTCCACGCAGCTAATTGTGCCCCTGCCATTGCTGCAGCGCCTCAGCGCTGCGAGGCAGACACAACAAGAGGCTTTCTAGCAGAGCCACGCTGGTATTTACCGCTGATAGGATCTCACTTATCAGAGCAACCGACCTGCGCCACACCCCTACGAACGGCAAGGAGAACACTGAAGGCCTCACCGAGTCTGACAAATACGCTTCTTCATCAACATAATTATAACGAGAAGCGTACTAGATGGATATTTACTAAAGCAAAAGCCTGAGATGTGTTAACAAAAGCCTTTCTCGCTCTTCCGTCACCTGTAAAAAACACCTTAAAAGTTCAATGGGGACAGAGGGAAGCTCCGTCTTCCATTGCACTTTTTACATGCATTTTGCATTTGAGGCATATTTTAATAAAACATGAAGGAACTTGGTTTAGCTTTTAGTTCCCAGTACAGCCTGGTCCTTGGTAATTCTTCCCTTTATCTGGAGCTCTTAACAGATGCAGCTTCTGTAAGAGCAGCTTTCTCTCACGCTCAGGTCTCTCCCTGGTGTCAGGGAGCTTTATTATGCAGGCGGAGCAGAGCCAGCTGCAAGACAGACAGGGAATCCCATGAGATAGGGCCTGGTACCTGATGAAGATCTCAAATGCCTGGACCAAGGCCTCAGGTTGGGAATCGTAGCTCAGAGGGTGAAAAAAGCAGCCCAGGAGACGTCAGTGTAACACACTCACACTGTTGTTTGGCAGAAGGCAGAAACTTCTGCAGAAACTTTTCAGGATATGAAACTCGCTATCTCGCTGCAGGTTGTAATTACCAAGCCTGGCCAAACACAAGCGCGACAGGATCTGGGACACTCCTTTGGCCAATCGCACACCAGCGAGGGTGGGTTACTATTACTAATTGCTACCCTGCCCATTTAGGTATCCATAGCATTTTCTCACTTCGCTGAGCTGAGGCTCTATAAATCCGACAGACTTCAAGACCATTAGCAAAAGGGTCAAGAAGTCTCAGGAGAAACAAGTTCTACAGGATTAGAAAAGCAGAAGCCCAACAAGCGTGGCAAAGCTCAACTAAAAACCAGAATTTGCAGCGAGCATTTCCTCAGTTTCATTCTGGGCATATGTTCTGGAGGTTTAATAAAGTTGCTCCTTCTTGATGAGCTTAGATTTAATTCTGTGCAACTGGAAGCACTAATCCAAAACAAACTTTCAGCAAGCGTTGCCAGTCGTTTCAGTGATATCTTCAGGGAAAGAGCAGTGTGGGGCACCCGAAATTTACATTCAGTTCAGTTGGCACCAGTCTGGTTTCATTTCTAAGTCTCCTGTTCCTAACCAAAAGGTTCAGGAATATCAACAATAAAGAAAAAATGAATTAAACTGGAGTTTAAGCATACCAGGCCTCAAATCTAAGTTAAGTAGGCACATCTGAGGAGCAGCGTGGATGCTGGTACCCCCAAGGCCGCTTTCCATGCCAAAGGCCAGCTCACAGACCTCGGCCGCTCACGGTGGCTACCAACGACATGCAGCAGGAGGAAGATAAATTTGCGGGTCGCTGCTTAGGGCTCTCAGAGCAGGGAAACGCAAAGTAAAACTGCGGGGGGACGGCGTGCGGCACAGAAGCGCTGCCTGGAGCTCCCAAACCAAGAGGAAAAACCCCACAAACCCCCCCAGAGCCCCACAGCGCCCCCCCCCGCCCCCTCCTCACTCGAGTTAATCCCCCCAGCCCCCAACAAGGCACCACAAGGGGACCCCCCCACAGGCAGCCCACCCCCCCAGATCCCTCAGGGCCCCGCTGGCCGCCCCCCAGGCCCAGCACGCCCCGTGCCCCCTGCCCCTCTCCCCCCCTTCACCCTCCTCACCCCCCCACACGCACCCCCAGGTGCTCCCCCGCGCCCCCCAGCCCCTCACCATGAACTTGAGGGCCTTCTCCTGCAGCACGGCCTCGGCCGGGTCCATAGTCCTCCGCCGGGCCCGGCCCCGCCGCCGCCGCCCCCTCCTCCCGGTGCCAGGCCGCAGCCAGCGCACACAGGAACCTGCGCTGCCCCCCCCACCCCTCTCCGCCTCGGCCTCCCCCCCCTCCCTGCCCGCCCGCACGGCTCATGCGCCGCCCGTGGGCCCACGGGAAATGGAGTCCCCGGCCGCGCTGCCGGCAAGGGGATGGGGCGGGCTGAGAACTACAAAGCCCAGAGGGCGTTTCGGAGGGGGGCACGCCGGGAGCCGGCTGGAGCCTGCGCTGCCGGTGGAAGGAGGGGTTGATGGGAGTTGTAGTGCGGGGAGGGGGTGACGGTGTAACTTGAGGGCGAGGGCTGAGGGGAGGCCGCGAGTGGGGCCCAGAGGAGCCCCTTTTCTGGGGACGTTTGGGCCCTTTCTAGCCCCAAATCGCCCCACGGCCCCCATGTCATGGCCGTGCCCCTTTTCCAATTAGTGCCCACACACACGTTCCCCATGCCTGGGGGAGTCAAATCCAATTACGCAGCCCCAGACGCCACCTGCCATTAGTCCCAAGCGCGGCGGTGTACATCAAACCAACACCAAAAACCCTCAGCGACTTGAACACTGGCAGAACGTTGGGCCGAGGAGGCCATCGTTGCTCCTCGGCAGTGCAGCGTGACCTGGGGAGACTTAATCCCCATCAGATTCCCCTTCTGTGTCAAGCAACAAACAAACAAACAAAAAGGAATCGACCGGCAGCCCTTTGGGCACAGCTGCACGCAGGCAGGAGGGTGTTTGTCAGACCCCTCCCGGCCCTCTTTAATCTCCTCAGGAGCACACCAAACAAGAGCGGCTCGCTCTTTGGCAGCCACTGCTTCTAATCCTCTCAGTTTTGTTAATTTTGTCTAATCTCTTT
Source organism: Oxyura jamaicensis (assembly GCF_011077185.1). Classification (NCBI taxonomy): domain Eukaryota; kingdom Metazoa; phylum Chordata; class Aves; order Anseriformes; family Anatidae; genus Oxyura; species Oxyura jamaicensis. The sequence continues at coordinate 22,456,387 of NC_048898.1, forward strand.
CCAATTTGCCTACATTTCCTACAGTCTGCCCAAGAGCTGGAGCCTCTTCACATGGAGGAGCAGAGCGGAATTAGCTCCTCTATCTTTAGCGCTATTTATAAGAACCTGATAAAATTTACCTTTCTCTATGGCAAGCATAACACTGATTCCTATGCAGATTGTGATCCAGGAAAACACTCAGACTCTTTTCCTTGCTGCATTTATACATACGACTCTGTACCTTAAGTGGGTTATCCTGAATTTCTTCCAATTTAGATGCAAAGGAGCCAGGAACAAACACCAGCCCTTACTTGCCAACATGCAACTTAAGCCCATTCTTTCTGTCCCTGTGTTTAACCGATAAAGTGAAGCTTCAAGCTGCAGGTATGGTGCCAGCGTCTCTGCGCCAGCCCTGCCCCTCATTTTCTCTAAACACCCCCCATCTCCTCCAGATTTGAAAGCAAGATAATCAGAGAGAACACTGTGCAGAGAATATGCCCATTACTGCATTCCTTGCAGGGACACCTGACCTGGGTGGTGCCTCCTGACCCACTGCCAGGAGCGTGTCCTGCAGCAAATTCCCCCACGGAGGTGACAGGGGAACATGAGCTCACCCGGGGCTGGGCCATGCTGCCGGATGAGCTGTGTTCCCAGAAGAGTGGCTTGAGAGACAGAGGCAGGATAACCTTATGTCCTCCCTCTGAAGTCCCAAGGCATAGAAATCTTCCAGAGAAAGCTTTCAGGTCACCAGGACATGGGCAGCTATTCTTGGCCTGCCCCAGCCACGCTGTTGGTCATCATACTTCGAGCCCAGTCTCTCAGCAGTGAAACGCCTGAAATGCTTGGCTGTAATAGGCCTGGGCATTTTCCAGACTGCTGACAGAGCTGAAAACACTTGCCACAATTATATAAATAACAGTAATTATAATGAGGGAGTCTCATAATTACAAAGGGACGGCTCCTGTAACAGTATTGCAGGCAACTGGGGGCCACTGGTGCTGAGGGCACAATTCTCCTGCCTCCTCCCTGGGGGCATCCTGCAGTGGGCTGGGATGTGAGATCCCCTCTGCACCAGCGCGGCAGCTCGGGGCTTTGATGGCATGCTTTATTTGTCAATAATATTTGATGCTGGCTTAATTGTAGGAAAATTAGAAAGTTTAATGTTTCAACACTAGCCACCACTGTCCCAGAGTCCTCTAGGCTAATTGATCTATCTGGACTGTAGCTTAAAGGGGGTTAATGTATCTGGGTCATAAAAGGCACAGGCTCGTAGCAGAGCCAAAACTATTATGAGTATTTAGGTACTGGACTTAATCTTTGTGTATACTGGACTTTGGTGGAAGAAGAGACTGGCTCGGTTATTCTGCTCTGCTGCTGTTGGGTCCCCACGATGCAGGACCACCACAGAGGGACAGGGTGAGGGGCTGTCTGTATGCGTGCCCCACAGCACAGAGGGACCGAGGAAGGAATTGTAGAGGCAGCACTTGACCTGGTGATGCTCAGCAGGGAGGCAACGTCTCTCCGCAAGAACCCTGCTTGGCTTTCCCACATCTGCAGCCCAGCATTGTGGCCTCATCCCACCCAGGGGTGCTCACTGCAGCTGGCCATCTGGCTCTGCGCTTGCCACATCTGCCACGTCCCAGAGCAGAACGGCTCTGACACTGAACTGTGACCCTGACCAGGGCCCCAAAATCCCTGCAACAGCCCCACGCTATCAAAATGTCACATCACACAGCAGGGGAGAGGCATCAAAGAGGTCTGTGGTGCTCGATCAAGGTACATTTTGAGTCCAGCAGATTTACAACCAATGAAATAATTTGTTTGGATTGCAGGAACCAAGACCCAGACACGTGTGGTCAATGCTGCCTCTACCACAGTAGAGCTGCCCTGGCTGTTCCTCTTATTCTGCCTTGAAACAGCAACCACGTACCCTCCCTCTTGCCCTCTGCACCCTCGCTGCAGAGCACATTGCACGAAGTGAGCCATATAGCGCACAGGGAGCTTGTGATCCTTCCAGATGAAGGATGCTACCTAATGGTAAAGATATTACTGTGATTATTTTTGCAATAGCATATTGCTCTGTGCATTCCAGACTCTGCGGACCACATCCACGCCTGGTGTAACGCCATGTTAATTTGCTGTGGCAATCATTAATTGGGTAAGGAACAGCTGGTGCTGTGCTTTAAGTGAAGCTGATTGGGTCAGTAAGTAACTGTTTGGGTAAACGATCTACAGCAGGTACAGCCCTGCCTCTCTCTGCACTCCAGAGGGGTTTCACTTCTTGTCCCAGTGACCCTTGGAAGAAGCAGCAAGATTTGGCCATGAAACATTAGGGAACTTTAATCAGTGCAGTTCCTTTGGGCATTATTGCCTGAATTTTAATATTTTGAATAATAAAGGATGATTTTAAATTAAATTTGTGGGCTCACCATCTGTGTGCGCTTGGCCTTGTTTTCTTCTGCTTTGGCAGTCCCTCCACTTCACTCTTTCCAAGTTGCGGCAAAAGGGAAGGAAAGAGAAAAGATGGGAAAGCACTGGTGCAGGAACCTTTTGTTGTTCCCTTTGTCCTGCAGGATCCTTGCAGCAGCAGCAGCCGTCACCGCGGTGTGCCGCGCAGCACTGAGCATGCAGACAGTGCTCAGTGGCATAAGAGCTCAGCAGAGGAGGCAGGATAGCACCACCTGGACAGGAGAGGGGTCAAGTATCCCTGTGGTGCAGCTCAGCCTCTCCATCCCAGCTCACCTGTGCTTCTCACGGAGATCCCTGCTGAAGGGACTCATTGGCAGTAGTCTGGGGAAAATCTTTCCTGCAGCCTGTGAGCAAAGGGCTTTTTTAGGGCTAAGGGACATGGCCAGTCATTGTGCAAGAGGAAAAGAAGAGAGCCCAAGACCTTGCAGCATGAATTACTTCATGGCTAAAATAGGGTAGTGCCCGTTAGCTAGTGCTAAGGAGATGTGTAGAGGAGATAGTAGATGGCCAAGCACACAGTGTGGTTGCTCTGCACTGGCTGGAGAGGGAGGCTTGTCCTCAGAGCAGTGGATTGACAGTACAGGTGCAGCTCAATTCACACCTCACACTGCTGGAAGGGGGCTGCATCCCCTCTCCCTCTGCCCAGCCACATGCTTCCACCTTTCATCCTCTGCCAGCTCTGATGCTCATTTGCTAGCACAGTGAACTGTTTTAATTCACTACAGTGACAGAAGAATGATAATCAGGATGTACAAACATTTCTTTGTTGGCAAGCCAAACTGGCTTTCCTTGTGATCAGAAAAATCACAGAGCTGCTGCGAGGGCGGGTGGGAACTGCTCCTCAGGCACAGGAGGACAGGATGAGCCTGGTCTTTCTCAGTGCTAATTTCACAGGTACCAGGTGAAAAACCCTATGTCTTCACACTGCCAGGGTCTCTTGTCCACATCCTGCCCCAGGGCTGAGCCTTCCCTGCTCACATAGCACTGCTGCTGCCACTGGGGACTCTGGATGGCTGTGGCAGAGCGGTGGGATGTCTCAGGAAAGCCAGACCTGGGATTTGGGGATGCTGGGCAGGGATTTCCCATCTTACCACTCGGGCTGCACATCGCTGGTTCTCCCCCGGGATTTGCTTTGCCACCGGGAAGCAGGAGATGCTCAAGCCCCAGTCCCAGCCCTCTCCATAGACTCTGCGGGTGCTTGGTTTTAAAATACAGATGGAAAGAAATCAGGGCAACAGCGACGTTCCTTGAGCAGGGCCTCAGCAACAGGCCACCCCCACGCTTCTGGGACTCATCCTCCGGTGCCTGCAGCATCTTCTGGCAGCCTGTCCTTGGGATGGCAGCAACAACAAAGTCATCGGGTCCTTGGCAAAGGCGAGAACACCGGAGGAGCAGATCTGGGGGCTCAGCACCACTGCCCAGCTAATGGGGAGGAGGGGGGGGGGGGGGGGGGGGGGGAAAATTTTTTTTATAAAAGCCAAAAAGTTGGGGGGGGGGGTTTTAGGGACTGTGAGTGG
>NC_048898.1:22460451-22501835 GCF_011077185.1 Oxyura jamaicensis
CCCCCCCCCCCCCCCCCCCCCCCCCCCCCCCCCCCAGGAAGATTTCTTTTTACAAGGCTGAAAAACAAACCCAAACCACCAAACCCTACCCAACCGAACAAAACCCACCCCAACAAGTACCTCGCAGTCAGAAAAGCTTTTGAAAGCCTCATGAATATTTAGCTTGTCCTCATGTAAAATATATGACTTTGTGTAAGGATCAGGCAAAGGAGGTGCATGATTTTTTTCTGATTTATGGGCCCGGCAACGGATTATTCATAGCAGAGCAGCTGTGTGGAAAGATTCATCCACTGCAAAATGTGATTGTACATCAGGCAGTGTGAGGGAACAGAGCTATGACTAATGGCTACTTTACATATAAATGAGAAGGTTTGCGCTAGGAACTGTAAAAAAAATACAATCGTTCAGCTGACGGGCCCGGCCTCTTTATCGCAAGCGCTGCACAGGGGCCCGGGGAAGACGGAAGAAGGCTGCCTGGAGGCGCTGCCTCCCCTTGCATCCTCCAACGTGCAATAAATAAGGCCACGGCAGTCGAGGCTTCCAAAGGCCAAATTTGTTGCTGGTGTCAAGCCGCAGGCTGCGGTGGGGGGAAGGCAGGCATGGCTCCCGCCCTGAGCACGGATGCTTTGGATGTCCCTCGTGGCTGGGACAGACCCGGCTGTGCTTTAAGGTTGAAGGGCAGCACAAGGTGGGTGCTCAGCACGGCCCCAGCACCATCCTGTGCCCCCCTCCCTGCTGCGCTCACAGCCCCCCGCCCGCTCCCCTCCCCGAGACGGGTTGTCTAGACGCTGCAGATGTGGACAGATGTTGGGGCTGTAATTTATAACAATGGCCTCCAGAAGGCAATTCCAATTTGTTTCGCTAAAGCTTTAAGTTACAGGCAGCAAGATCTCCTGTAAATACTCTTGACTTACATAGTAAGTACATAAGAGTTTTCCTGGTGAATGCCCACTTGCTGCAGCAATCATCGCTTCCCCCATGCCTCAGAGGGCTCGGGAGGGGTGTCACAATTCGCAGGTCCAAAAACGACCTGACAGGGACCCAACAAGTCCCAACTGACCCGTGGTGCAGGTGCTGACAGTGGTTCTGAGGTCTCTTCTCCAGCATCATTCAGGTTAGGATCTGGACCACGGAGTCAACTCCCACACCTCATGTGCGGTCTTCCCTGTGGGGCATGTCCCTGCCATTCAGCACCTGAAGGACTATCTGCAAAAATAAACTTTCTAGGAAATCCTTGAAGGCAAGAGCACCCTCACAGGAGAGGTTTTCCTCATGGGATCCTTCTAGACAATAAAAATGCAGAACTCAGCCTTGCCTCTTCCCTGCCTCCCACCAGCCCTGCTCAGAGCAGCCCAGGATGGACACCAGAAGATGATCTCCCTCCTTTGGGCACCATCAGATTTCCCAAACACTCCTGTGTTGTGCTAACACATCTCTGAAAGATGACCGCAGCCCCAGCTTTGCAGACCTGTGGCAGATACCATCAAGAAGTGAAGGATGTGCTGACAGCAGTAACACCGCACCCGTGGGAGGAGAAGAGGGCACCAGGGAAGGATGTGGCCATGCCCAGCTGGCTCTTCTGCTTTGCCATTCAAAGCTGCCCTGGGATGCTTCTGATGAGGGAGAATAGATCTTCCAGCATCATTTCAGAGGACCTGCAGCTCTTCGGCTTGCCCTCAGCCCAGAGCTTGGGTTTTCTTGGACAGTCAGAGGAAAAAGAGATCCCACCTTGTCATAGATTCAGTCCTGAGAGCTGCAATAAAAACACAGATCACTCTGCCCAGAAAACTAGCAAACCCATCGGCCTGTCTGCATGAACTCCCACCTGCCCAAGGCAGGTCCCACTGACCTCTGTGTCCATCGTAGCAGTGAGAACCTGCAGAACAGCTCTGCGTGGAGAAGACCACAAGAAGACAGAGATGAGGTTACACCTGTAGACAGGGAGAGAGCATATAGATGAAATCCCACCACAGGGCATCATCCAAGAGATTTTAAAAAAAAAAAAAAAAAAAAAAAAAGAAAAAGAAAATATCTAAAACAAAGGGCAGCATATTATACGCAAAGTGGGACAAGGCTGGGAAGACTCATGCCTTAGAAACTCTCACTTTTCAACTCAGAGGTGAAAGCTGGAGCAGAGCCACCCACTCTGGCAGTTTTGCCCATGAATTTGTGGAAAAATACAACTTTGCAGAGACCAAGAGCCACACAGTGCTCCAATTAAAGCACGGTCCTATGAGGTAGGGTTGGGTTAGAGATGTGCTCCATCTGGAGCTGCAGCTCCAAGTCTACACCCTTGTGCCACCCTTGTCTTCGGGATCACAGAAAGAGGAAAAACCCACTGGTCTCCAAGCAGTGGGAGCAGAGACCAAACCAGCACAACTGCACTTTGTAAAGTTTGTCGCTTTTGTTCCAGAGTTTGTAATTAAAGCGATGGGAAAAGGCAGTTTTCAGGGTTTCCGCCAAATTAAAAAGTCTTCCTTTCCCTAGCCCCCAAAAGTTTAATTTCAGATTTAATGAAACATTTAATTTGAAGCAATATATCTTGATTTGGGGGGGAAGCAATTTTTTGAATTAAAGTAAATAAAGTAATAAATTATTTATTGCTCTTTAATTTGGAACTTTTGTTTTCAGCTGAATGGAAGGTGAACCAAAGGTCTCTGTGAGCCCCCGTTCACCTTCATGAGCAAAGTGTTTGACACCTCTCAGCTCCACGTGGGACAGGAGAAGGGCGTGCAGGGAGGGCAGCGGTGTTTTGGCACTCTGCTCATTTTGCAGCCAAAGGCACGTTTCCATATCGCCTTGCACATCCGTATCAGTGCTGGGAAGGTGTAAAGGTGCCACGGCTCATCCCGTGGGCAGCACCCGGCCCAGCCCGTGTTGGAGGAATGGCTTCATCCATGGGAATCTGCCTTGGAGACCTCTCTGTGACCTGAAGGACAATGTGGGGATTGGCATCCAGAAGTGGATTTGCTTCCCATTCCCTTTGGGAACAGGCCTCTCAGATTTAGGTAATTCTCCCAGAATGTATTCCAGCTGCACATTACCTACCTGTACCCCATCCAGGGCTGTGCTGTCCCAGCCCAAGGACACAACACATTTTCATGACATGGGTCAGCACGGGAGGGGCAGAACCCGAGTCCCACTCACACACATCACGCACTGAACCAGCTTCCGAAACAAAACACAGCCCCAAATCCCACCTTATCCCAACCACTTCACACCCACATCCCCCCGACCCAGAATTTCCAGAGTCCTCGTGGGAGCCTACCTGAAGATGGAGGAGGAAGATGAGGCTGAGATGCCCAGGGCACCCCGAGGAAGCGAACCAGCCAGAGCTCACAGCATCCCCAGCAGAGAAGGGGGTGGCAAAGCCCTGGGAGCAGCCAGCCCCCCCAGGAGAACACTGCTTTTGGGGGGCTGGACCGGCCGGCTCCCTCCCCTGCTTGCTCAAGCACTTCCAATTAAACCCGGTGGAATTCAATCTCTTACTCTTAATAAACTTCCCTGTTTCCTTGCCAACTCCCCTCCGGACACCAAGACGCTATTACTCCAAACACAACAGGAAAGGGCTATTTTTTCTGCAAACTTTCTGACTGAAGAGGCAAGCATGATTCCCCCCTAGCAGGATCCGAGCCATTAGGATCCATGAAAATTAACTGCAAATAAACGTTTGGGGAGGGGAGCGGGGGGGGAACAGGGCTGCCGAGCCACAGCAGAAGGGATGCTCACACACACTCACACCTCCTGAGATGGGCGAACACACAGGGTTGTGACCACTGTGCTCCTGCACGGGGTGCAGCATGGAAATTGGGAACGTGCACCTTGCTGCCAGCACTGGGATCTCCAGGAACGCTGACTCTAACCCCACAGATCCCTTCTCAGGCATCCCAGGCGTGTGGCTGTAAGGGATACAGTCCAGCAGCCCTGACCCAGCGTATGTACACGTGCACAGCCCCATCCTGCAGCCTGACTGCCTCCATCCCGGATCCCTCATCCCCACGCGCTGCGTCTCCACCGCGCAGACCCAGAAGATTGATGCAGCCATCGCCCCTTCCCCAAAGCCCCGGCCGCAGCTTGGCGAGGCAGGAGCCTCCTTCTCCGCTCTCCTCTCCCTGACAGATGCCTCAGAGCCCGGGGCCGCAGTTAAGGTGACAAGATTCAGCAATTCTTTATGAACATTTCATTCCCGCTCGCTACACGACGTAAATTAGATGGTGTGTTACATTCGGGCAAGAAGCACGATATGTCACCGTGGCGCCGGCCCATTGGATGGAGAGGCTAATCCTGCCGTGAATTTCATTACTGCTTTTATGCCATCGGAATTAGCTCGGTGACAGCGAGCCTGATTGTCTTTCACTAGGGGTTTGCCGGGGCGCGGGAAGGCTTCCTCCCTGATGGGAGCACCACGGAGTGACCCCGCGCCTCCGCCGAGGCAGGGAGGGAGCCGTGTCCGGCTCAGCGAGCTCCAATGTTTCTTCTCCCCAACACCGGGATGAGATCGGTGGAAGGAAACCCTTCATGGTGGGTAGCCAGGATGGCAGCGACCCCCTTCCCTATAAAAAGTGGGTGTTGTGTCCCACATCTTGCCCCCCTATGTACAGAAGTGGCTATCCTGGGGATGCTCCTCTTGATACATTGGATTCCTCCTTCCTCCATATATCATGCCAGGTACTGGTACTCAAAAACTTAAAGCTCAGAGCTGGAGAGCCAGCAATGTGGTTCTGAGGGCTGTGATCCACCCTGCAGCCAGGCCAAATTCAGTCATCATAGCTGCACTTTTTTTTGTGTTTTTTTTTTTTTTTTTTTTTTTTTTTTTTTCTTTCTTTCTTTCTTTCCCCTTGGCCAGCATAGGAGATGGAGATGCCCAGAGCTGTGCTTCCACCCCTACCTGCAGGCTCCTCATGCACCAATGCTCAGGCTCAATTTGACCAAACTGCTTCTTTGGGGGCATCCTCATGGAGGACACCAGGAGCTCAGGTGACTTGGACCAGGCTTTGACATCAGAGCAAGTGAAGCTGGATGAGCTGAACCCACCCTCCGATATCCTATCTTTCTCCTGTTATAGGGCTACTACTAACCCGGGAGCCAAGCACAAACCCACATACACACGCAACCCCCAGGCAGCAGCCAGCACTTACCCAATATGAGATTCCCAGGAGGCCACAGGTACCAGAAGGGAGGCTCCAAAAAACGTGTGGCAGAGACGTTTGGGAACACCTGGAGACCTCGAGCCAAACACACGTGGGGCTGGATGTGTGCAAATGCTGGGTCTGTGTCCCTGGCAAAACCAGGAGTCTCAAACACAAATTGTCCCCTGATGTCACCTCCAGCCCCAGCCCCATTGGGGTCCCCTGAGCCTGGCATGATCCCCTGACCATGGCATGGCCTCTCCAAACCCAGCTTCTGGAAAGCTTTCCTTCCCCAGGCTGTGCGCTGTGGCCAGGACAGCCCCAGTTCTCTCTCTATCTCTTTATTTTACCAGGAATAACATCCAGCTGGCTGAGGTGTCACCAAAGAGCAAGTTCGATTTCAAACCCATCCCTAAAGGTGCATCTGAGAGCGGTAGGGGTCCAACTATAAAACATTTAATCTGGACACACCAGCAGGAAACCCAGAGAGCCAACAATACCGAGACCTGGAGCTCTGCTGCGGGCTCCTGGCCCTCTGCCCCATCTCTCAGGACCTCGAGGATGCGGAGCCTTAATGCACATCTGTTAGTCAGAGTGCTCTCCCCTTAGGTGAGCACTTTGGGAAGCTCGCCTGGCCCTTTGCAGCCATACTCCATTAGCCCTTTGCTCTAAATCCGGTTTGGGGGAGGAGAAGGGATGGGGAAGAGGGGGAGGAAGTTAAGCTGATTTGGGATGATGAACTACTTAAGGTGTATCAACAGGAAAGAGCAAAAGCAGACAAATTTCAGCCGTATGCAGGAGGAGTGCCTGAAAGGGGTCTGGGAACAAGGTGCAGGAGAAAAGGGCTCCTGAGCTCTCCCTGAAGGAGCAGGGGGCAGGGGGCTGCCATCCCCCCAGCCCTTGGGGTGGGAGGCAGGCAGCTCCGGGAGCTGGGTTGGCATCACCTGGGGGAACCAAGGGACCACTGGCACCCAGGCATCACCCCCAGAGCACTGTCACTGCCTTCCCTACTTTGGGAGCCCTCCCAGAGCACCCCAGCAGCAGCAACAGGGGCAGGAGAGCTGGGTCAGAGCCAGCCCCCAGCCCACCCCCACCACATCTCCCCTCCAAACCTCTCCTCGCTCGCTGTGCCGGGCAGAGCCTGCTTCACCGAGGCAGCCCTCCTGGAGCCCAGAGTCGTCTCGCCTGGATTTGCCCCCAGCCGCCAGGAAGCCGTGGACAGATCATTCATCGTGCAGTCCAATGCAGCCGAGACGAGGCCAGGAGCTGTGCAGAGCAAAAATAAAAAAGTCACAGGGACTCCCCATATCATATATATATCAGCCAGCAACGGCTCCACTGGGAACAAAGGTATTCAAGCATTGGAAAGAGAGTGCTTAGCAGTAAAATAGGTCCTGGAAGCCCTCGGGCACTATTTACTGGGGAATGAATCTACCTCGGTGACTGATTGCAGCCTTTTAACCTGGATAAATCAGATGACAGATAAGAGCATCTCCCAGGTAGCCCTGCCGGCAGGTACCTCCGTTAGAGCCCCATCCATTTCAGACAGCTCTGTCACCCACCAGGGGACATGTCCCCTGCTCTGCGAGGCAAGCTCCACGGAGGGATCAGTGGGCAGAGGTGCCTGCCAGTTTTTGGAGCACCTCTGCCCCTCTTTTTATGGCAGGGAAGGCGAGGGAACCATTTCCAGCCTCCACGATGCTGAGGACTGAGCCCTGCCTGGCTCTGGAACCCCAAAGCACCCCACATCCCAGCACCAGAGCACTGGTAGGGGTGGGAAAGGATGAGTGGCTCCCCCCAGCATGATTTTTTGGGGGTACAACAAGCTTTTCTCATCCACGAAGAGCATTCTGCAGGCTGCCTGCAGCAGGGCCCCCCTGCATCTCACACCTGAGCCAGCAGGGGAAGAGCCACCCCAAACCACACAGACTGCCACTATCAGGGGAACAAGCTGGGTTTACATAAGGACACAAACCACGATCACTTGCAGGCAGCTTGTCCCAGGCTCATTTTGAGTGATGCCACCCCACTGTATATCTGACCCAGAAGGGCTTGACATCAGGTTTTGCTGCACAACTTCATAACACACAGCTTCACGTCTCATCCTGCCCTGGAGGTGAGCTGCAGGCACAGAGCTTCCCAGCTCCCCTTCCAGCTCTCCAGCAAAGCAATGAGGAGCAGCAGCGATGCTGCAAGCAGCAAACTGGGCACAGCCCAGAAGAAGACCAGGGAAGTGCTGGGAAGGGGAGAGCCCCAGCCTCCCCACTGCCTCCCCAGGGCTCAGCAGCCCTTCAGCAGCCCGGGAGCAGAGCCCAGCCCCAGCAAGGAGCACCCATGTCACCAGCACACTGCCACTGCTCCTCCAGCAAGCCCCAGAAGAGAGCAGAGAGCACCCACTGGGGGGCTGCCTGGCAGCCTCCACCGTTCTGCAAGCCCCCAGCAGCTCTGTGCCATCCTCTCCTAACAGGGCAACGAAAGCTGATCAGGAAAAGGGACGTTTCAGCATCAGTTACTGCTCAACGTGCACCTTTACCTTGCAAAAAGGAGAAGCAGTGTCCCCCACAGCTCCTTCCCTGGGCAGGACCAGGCAGCTGCCTTCCCTGCTCCCACTTTATAGATTTTAGGGAGGAAAGACGAGGCAAGCGCAGGTGTTCTCGCATCTTATAACCCAACCCTCTGCTCTGCCGCAGCTCTCCCCAGCGCAGCTCTCACCTAGGATCAGCTGCTGATGTTCAGGAGAATTAATTACTCACCCTGAGATAACAACCCGAACCAGAGCACTGGGTGGGGAGGAGTTAAAGGAGCAGTGCTTGGCTGGGGAGGCTGGGGCTGGACCATCTCACAGTGCTCCATGGCTTATCGGTGTCCCCAAAAAAAAGACTTTTACTGAAAACTTTGGTGGCAGAGACCAAATGGGGAGGGGATGTGTGGACCCAGCTTTGGCTCTGCACGTCGGATCAGCATGCTCTGGGGAGTACAAACGCGTGCTCCTGGTTTTCTGTTGGCTTTGCAGTCACCAGAGGAAGAATAAGTGGAAAAAAAAATCAACCCAGTACATTACCGTTTGCATTCCTGTGTGAGGGAGCGCTCCCCTCTGCTCCATCCCCATGCCAGCTGGTGCCAGGTCCGGCCAGAGGCTCGCACAGCAGGCACGGGGCGTTTGCTGGGGCTGGGGGCAGAGCAGGGTGTGCAGCACCGGGCACAGCGATGCTCCCGTTACCCCAGAGCACGCCCGGCGGTGCCCAGCCTGCCAGGAACCAGAGGCTGCTCTTCAGAGGGAAAATCCCTGGGAAGAGCTGGGACAGCCCCGCTGCGTGCAGTGGCTCGGATCAGGGACCCGATCCCGCTGGGAATTATCATCATAATTATCATTTTCCAATGGGGTTGTTTTTAACTGGATTGATTCCCTGCCCTGGCCTCTGCGCATCCTTGGGGCCGGCAGAGCGGGGTGAGCACACAGGGAGCTGCCGGGGTGCCCGGGGCAGGATTTGTCCCAGCTTGGCACATTTCCCGCGTTCCAGAGCCTCGGAGCAGAGACAGGGGAGGCTCCAGAGAGGGGCTGGGGGGGGTTGGGGGAACCAGGACCCCCTCCTTTACCCAGCCACATGAGCCACAGCGTGTCCTGCCCCACTCCACGCGTGTGATGCAGATGGGGAAGCCATGGACTGTCTGTCTGTCCGGCCAGGCCTCAGATCTCCAGGATGATAAAAGAGGGATGAAGGCATGTGTGTGGGGCTGAGGATCCACCCAGAGCCTGGCCTCCCCCCTCCGTCAGAGATCGCACCCTGGAAGCCTTGCTCAGCCATCATTAGTATGCAAAGACTGTGATCTGAGAGAGGGGGAGAGAGAAGGAGAGAGGCAGGGAGGGGGGAAGAGAGGGAAGGGAGAGAGAGAAAAAGCCAGTTGTTTTATTCATGGCTGGTGATATTATAGACTGAGTGAAAATCACATTATCGTAATGGGAAAGTTAGAGTTGCCGTGATGATGCCCTGAAGCTTGTGTGCTGATTGGGGTGTGATTGCTATCTGTATTTATATGTAGAAAGCAAAGTTCACTGCCAGTTCAAGATGGTGGAGCCTGCTTCTTCATGCTACATAATTCTTCAGTAGGGAGAAGCTGGGAGCAGCCGGGGCAGCCGAGCCCGGAGCACGGGCAGCAGCGGGGGCGACGCGTGTGAGCGCCCGGGGGGTGAGCGTCCGTCGGCCCCCCCAGCTCTGCTTTCTGGTGGTGCTGGGGGAAACCGAGCCACCGTCCCAGTTCTGGGGGTGCACGGCGATGCCAGGAGCAGAGGAGCGAGGGGGAGCGATGCTCACGTCGCTGTGCTGCTTGCAGGCATGATGGGGCCAGGATTTAGTGACGCCTCCGGGTGTTTTCAGAGATGCAGGGATCTGTGCGACAACCTGTGGAGGTTGCAGGTCCTGTCCATCATCTGAAATCCCCTCTCAGCCCCCGAGGACTTCTTGTGGGGAGGAGTGGCCTTGGACCCTCCAGCTCCAAACCCAGGCTTCTGCGGCTGCACCTGGGGGGGGTTTCCGGGCAGCAGCAGCAGGTAGTGGGGATGGAGATAAATCCTCGAGGCAAACACCCACCTGCAGAAACGGATGATGCTCAAGGAGCTCTGAGCGCAAACCTTTTCCTCTGCCAGGCCTGGTTACTGTGCTGCAGCGCAAGGGGACTTCTGTTCACCAGTTTGGGTTTTCAGATCCCAAAGTGACACACATTAAGCAGACAGACCATTAACTGTGCATCTGTCAGCACTACGGCGGAGGTTATACCAGCATCCCCGCGTCCCTGCCACCTCCTCCCAAGGACACACCTTGCAGCAGGCTCCTGTGTCTGCAGAGGTGTGCCTGCGTCCAAGGGGTGCCTTTGCCTCCCATTTCTGGGGTCCGCTGGGGAGGACAATGAAAATCCAGTTGCGGTGGAAACAGAGGTGTATTTATTACACCACAGAAGGGAAAAATAAAAATAGTTTTGCAAAAGAAAAGTGAGGGCAGGTCACTGGAAAAGTGGGAAAGAGCAGAGGAATGGGCTAAAGCCTCTCCGTTTCCTTGCTGAGTTTTGGCAGGGTTTATGGCAAGCCACTAAATGTGCTCTGCTCCCCCTGGAGAGCCTTCCCCACGGCCAGCTCAGCCCCATCTTGCTGTTGCCTTTCCCATCCGACCCCACGGGGAGCATCCACAGGGAGCACCCCATTTTGTGCAGGTTTACAGCAGGTTTACAGCAGAGCCAAGAGCTGAGCTGGTTTCTCCCCATGCCAGATGACCAAGCATCCCATACTGCTGCTGCCCACGGGCCCAGGGATGCATCTGCTCAGGGCCCATGCTGTGGTGGGGATTTCTTGCACATCTCCAGCCTTGTCACCCTTTGGTGTGATGAGCAGAAATTTGCAAACACACCTTTGGAGCATGAAATGATCTTCCAAGGTGATTCTGCCACATTTTGCACTGGTGCAAGGAACGGCACAAGGCGCAGGGACCAGAGCAGCATCCCCCAGAGGCCGAATCATCCCCATGCTGCGTGGGGACCCGCAGCAGAGCAGAGGGACTTGGGGACGCTGCATGCCTGGGGACGCTGCGTGCTCTGCAGGGACAGCTCGGCCCCAAGGTCAGCGGGAAGGACAAGCTTCCCTCCCCGGGCAGAGCTCAGCCCTGGCCCTTCCAAGGACGCGTGGTGGCAGAGCCAGCTCCTGGGTGCCAACCCCCTGTGCCCTCGGTGCACCAGATGGATGCTCACGCTCCCGAAAGAGCAGCCGTTACCTTGCCCGCCTCCCTCCCGCTGAGGAAGGCAAATGTGGCTCCGAGCTGTGCCATGCCGCGGAGCAGAGCCTGCCTCCGACCCCACCTGTCCCCTCCGCCTGCCGGCATGGCGGGGCTGCCAGCCAGGACACCCCCGTGCCGGGCAGAGGGCAGGCTGGGATGGAAGGAGGATGAGCAGGGACCTTGTGCCACCTTTTTCCCATTCAGGCTCTGCAACGGCCCAAGACGCACCCCAGGCAGCAGTTTGTGTGTGGATGTGGGTGTGGGACACCCTCACTGGCCGTGCCTGGGGCGGACAGGCACACACACACTCCTGCAAGCAGGAGGCCAAGCTCCAAAAAAAACTAATTTCCCAGCCCTGACTTCCCCCAAGTACTTAACACATGGCATCCCTGCTCATCTCGGCTGCAACCAAAGCAGTGTGCAGGTCTGCACATCTCCACGTGCGCACCCACTCGCACACACGTGTGGGTGCACACAAAGGTGCTTTGCTACCGCAGATGTCCGCGCCACGACGCCCACAGCTCCCCTCTTCTCTCGCCGCCGCCTCCCTCTCCTCCTGTCTCCTCCGTTTTTCACAGTTTAACCAGAATCAGCAACTTCTGTCACCTGCTGCTACCTGGCGCGTCCCTTCCCGCGCTGGCTAAGTCTGCCTGAACCCACAGATGTGTGATTAAACACGGCGAGCGTTCGTGGCGAGGCACCGCTGCGCGCTCCCCGTCTGGCTGATGAGCGTGCAGCTGGAGCAGAGCTCCCTGGGGTACCCTGCTGCTCGCTACAACACGCCAGGTCGGGGGGAGGAAGGTGTCGACACGGCGGGCAGGGCATTTAAGCATTAAGCCATTTCTTTTCCCTACGAGGTTCCTGGAACCACAGCTTCTTCCTGCCTGGAAGTGTCTGGCTGCGCCTCTGATGTGCTCGTGGCTCAATGTGACCCACGCTGCAGGGGAGAGATGGAGGCAGAGGGAAAGGTGTCTTGATTTGAAGCGAGTTTGTTAGTGATTTGCCCAAACTGAGCAAATCGTGAGCTCAGAGCAGGGCAGGGCACCTGAACCCCTTTTCTGAGCTCAGCAGAGTGAAGCACTTAGGGTCAGAGGCAGGGTCCACAAGAGGCACCTGAGGACAGACCCCAGCAAAGGGGCAGAGATGTTTCACACGAGCTCCAAATAAATAACAGCTTGAGGTGGCTTCTGGGGCTGGCCCAAGAAACACAGGGCCACACTTGGGTAATACAATAAAAACACAATCTGCTGTTTCCTCCACATCCCTGCCACGGTCCCTGAGCCCAGACCCTACCCAGCCTCTCCGCCTCTCCCCAAAACCGAACGCAGCACCAGGGCAGCCTCCCAGCCACGACAACCACCAGGCATCCCCTATCAGCCTGCACCAAACCAAGCTGGCCCCGATCCCTCTGCTTCCCTCTCTGCTCTGGTTGCTCCTCTTGCTGGCCTCACCACCGCCCTCCTCGCTTCTCCGTGTCCTGTTTGAACGGGGAGCAGACCGGGTGCGATGCCCCCCCATTAGCGAGCCCCACGTAAGCGCTGCTCTGCTCTCTGCAAACAGTTCACGGATGAAAAGGGCGCCTGGAAGGCCTGCAAGACCCCGGAGCATCATTCCTGGGGAATTAGCACCGACGCAAATTGACATGGTGCTCTGCAGCTGGTTTCCTCTGCGCAACGCCCTGTGCCAACAATTACTGCGGGCAGGAAGAGGAAGATCAGCGGATGAACGGGTGTTCACGGGAGCTCCACGAACGGAGCGATGGATGAAGGGCAGCCCAGATGCATGGCGGGTCCAGTCAAGGTTCCCGTGTAAATTCCCAAATTCCTCATATTAATTTACTTTCCCATCTGCTGCGGTGAAACCAAACACCCCAAACTTTTCCTTATTCCACAGTTTTCCCTCTTTCTGGCAAGGATTTCATGCCATTCTGCTGGCGCCTGGCTTGCCGACCCCTCTCTGCGTGGCATGACGTGCTGCGGGGAAGCAGCCAGCATTAACACCAGGGCCAGGCATGGGACAGCCCTGAGTCTGTGCTTCCCCTGTCCCACCTGTGACGGTGTCTTTGCAGGAGGCAGATCAGCCACCAAGACCTTTGCACTGATCTTCTGCACCCTGCAATGGGCTTGAGTGTGTCAGGACTTGGGGAAGTGGAGAAGGACCGGTCCCCGTCTCCCCCAGGCACTGTGCAAATCCTAATGCATCACCACTAAAGGGTCTGCAGAGCTCTGGGCTGTGAAGCTGATTTTCTCCAGCTGGTCTGGAGTTACCCAGGACCACAAGGAGGGGCACAAGGCAGCAGCAGTGCCCCTTACTAGATTTCAAACCCTCCGCCCTCCACGTCTCGCATCTGCTGCCCGTGGTGGGAGCCAAGCTGGCCGGAGGGCACGCAGCTCCTGGAAGGGCTGCGCTTCGCATGCCACAAGTGGCTTTGGTGCAAGCAGCACCGTATTATCTGGATGGAGGCAGTGGAGTCAGAGCCTTGTTTTCCTCGTGAGATGAGAGACAAGAGAGCTGGTGATGCCGGTGACACTGGGGACTTGGCAGGATGACCCCGCTCACGAGCTCTGCATGGGAAGGCTGCACCCTTAACGCTGTGCCCGCAGCAAATGCTGGTGGAGCTGGGTGACATTTGGGGCAAAATGTTCCTTAGAGCACACCGAGCCCTTCTGCAGAAACTTTTCGCTTCAGTAGAAGTCTCCTTGTTATTTATTTATGATTCTGCAAAGCCCTCGTGTCCAATTTGGTTCTCAGCAAGGCAAAACCAACAAAAAAAAATGACAACCAGGGGTTTGTTCTGATTTTTGGAAAGCCCATCACAAAATTTGGCTTTGAAAGCTGATTTGGGGAGAGAGAAAGAGAGAGAGGACGGGTTGCTTCCAGCCGCTCATCCATAGGAAAATAAAAATAAAAATAAAAAAAAAAAAATAAAGAGAAAAAGCGGAGCCACTGGCAGTTGCACACAAACCCGGAGAGGCAGAAGGAAAATGTCAGTGCCATGTCACAGCTCCAGCGGGTACAAGACAGCTCTTAGACAGAGATGTAAGAGGGCTGTTTGGGATCATGTACCCTCTGATCCATAAATTACGGGTGAGTGGAGGGGGGCAGAGCGAAGCTGGGCTGGTCGGCGGTTTTGGGAGGAGGTCCCAGACGGTTCCTATTTCACCCAAAGTGGGTCACCTGTCCCAGCTCCTGTTCCCTCTCGCTTTCAACCTTGGCTTCCTCTTGGGCGCTGGGCGCCTGCCCACGGTGCCTTGGTTCTGCTCACAACCAATTTTGATCTCCCCTTTCTGCCTTTTCCTTTGCTTCCCAGGAGCCGCGTGAGCCCTGCAGAGCCAGAGGGATGGATCCGGCCCCCTCCTCACCCCACGCTTCTTGGGGTCCCATGGCATCGGGGCCTCGCCAGCCAAACGCTGGCACGGTGCGGCCAGGCAGCGTGTCCTGAGGCTGTAAATCAAGCCTGCACATTCCCCTGGTGGCATCCTGCTCGGGACATGTTTGTTCCCCTCCAAAAAAGTGCAGCAAGGCTGCACGCCCCCACACTGCCTCCTCGGCCCTGCCCGGCCAAGCTCCAGCAGCCGCCACCCCGGGGACTGCCACGCAGTCCCTTCGTGTCATTTTTGAGCACAGAGAAGCATTAAATCGTAATCCACCCACTTGGCATTCTTCCTCCTTCCCTTCTTCATCTCCTCCATCCCCAGTCTCCTCATCCTTCTGGGCCCATAAATCTTAATTGTGTCTGTGACTTGGGTTTTCTTTCTCTCTCTTTCTGTCTCTCTCTCTCTCTCTTTTTTTTTTTTTTTTTTTACAGTGTTAATTAATCATGTTTAGGTCTGGTCCCAGCTGTTGCCACAAGAGTCCCCTGCCAGCCCCCTCTCCCCACCCCCAGCCCAGATGCACATCACTTTTGGATAAACCCAACCCGCCGGAGGAATTCGGCGCAAGACACGGACAAGGGGCTCCTACCCCCAAATCCCCAGGCTCATCCCCGTCCAGGAGGGATGCAGACAGAGAAGCCATCCTCCCTCCTTGGGGACCCACACGGTGCGCAATGTTGGCGCATCCCCTGGGGGTCTGAGTGCAAGGTCAGGCCCTGTGGTCTGCCTTCCCCCGGTTCCCCATCCCCTCCTTTCCCTGCACCAACCCGCAGGCAGCTGCATCCTCGCCTGGCACCGCTCCCTGGGAGCAGGAGCGGTGTTTGCATCAGCTGACGGGGCTGGCACATCTCCGTGCCACGTGGCACCCCGTCCCCAGAGGTGACCTTGTATCTGCCACTGCCACGGCACACAGGGACATGCAGGGTGGTGGGCAGAGCGTGCTCGCTCTCCCCAGACCCGCTGCCAGCGGATATTTGGTATCACAAAAATGGAAAGATCCCTGTGTGCGCTCGTTAGGATGGTTGGGAGTCTTTGTCTTGGTAAGACAGAGGGCTGGGAGAGCAGAGGTGGGAAAGGACAGCCCTGCTGTGGTGCAGCAGGCATGCAGAGCTCCCCTGGCAGGGGCTGGGAGGAAAGCTGGGGTGCGGAGAGACCCTGGGGGTACGGGGAGAGCCCGGTGATTCGGGGACAGCAAAGGGTGCCTGAGCCCAAGCAGTGATGGCAGAGCCCCTGGTGCTGGGGAGCTCTGGGAGTGCTGCAGAAGACACGAAGAGCACGGGCACAGTGGGCAGGGCTGGACATGGAAGGCCTGGACTGTGCACCCCGACTGACGCACGAGCACGGCCGCGGCATGCGTTGAGCCGGCTCCCAGCCATGCCCGGCTGGCTCAGGCCCCCGGCACTTCCACGAATGCTTGCCTCTTGTGCCCAGCATCTTTTTTTGCTCCCCAGCAGCGTGCCAGCCCATCACGCCAGGGCTCACATGGGCCAGCAGTGTGAAAAGCCCAACAACTCACCCCATGCTCACCCCTCTCTCCAGGTGGGCTCCCCAGCACCTGAGCCAGGTGCTGCTGTGTCCCGGCTGTGTCCCACCATTGCCTGGATGATCACTTCCCATTTCCCAATGCTCCTGGCTCTCAGGAAGCTTTCTTGAAGATCCTTGTCTATTTTGCCTCCCTTCCCTGCCGCCTGTCCCTCTAAATTATATTCTTTCATCCCCCCGGGCCGGGCTCCTGGTGCTAATACCCCTCAGTTATTTGCAAGCTATCATCGTGTCCTCAGTGAGTCATCATTAGGCTAAGCTCTTGCACTTAGCTCCTTTAATCTTTCCTTGTAAATCTTTCCCTTTGCACCTCTGCTTGCTTTCATTGCTTTTCCTGAACGTCTTCCAATCGTGCCAGTGGCTTTCGGGTCATAGGCCTGGAAATGACCCTCGTGCCTCTACTTGGACCATAGGCAGAGCTGCCCAGGGCTGATCCTTCTCTCGGCATGTCCGTGGTCAGTCCCAGATTATATCGGCGTCTTTCCAATGGCAATCTCCCCTCCACCAGCCACTCGTGGCCGCTGCGCCCAATGGTGCTGTTCCCTGACTCCAGCACCAGCTGAATCAATGTAGGCTGAAAAAAAAATAAATAAAATAAAATTGTCTTTTACTTATTCCCTTTGAAAAAATTATATCCAGCTTGTTTTCCTTTAGGCTCACAAGGCAAGAGGTGGTGACTCACACTGCAAGTGAAGCAGGTGAAAATGGAGCAGGATTCTTTCCCCCACAACAAGCCAAGCCACTGCTGGGTATTTTGGGTTGGGAGCTGGAATGAAGCTGATGGGGCCCATCTGTTACTTTCCCCTTTGCAGATCAGCTGTGTTTTCCCAAGCTGACCTTCATCTGCTATTTCAAACCCCAGGTCAGCCTTCCCGTGGGCTCTGTCCAGCTCCCACTGGGAATGAAACCGGGTGCTAAATATTTTGGTGTCATTTCACTATGTGCTCCTGCCTTTACTACCACCTACAGGCTTCAGGAATGAAGCAGCTTCTTCCCAGATCATTAACAGGGATCTTAATTAAGAGCTGTCATAACACCAGGCATCACTGCTGGAGAATGGTAGCCCACTTTGCAGCTGGGTGACAGGGTCACGCTGTTCTCATTACCCTATCGAGAACACTCTTCCTTTATCGCTGACTCCAGGACTCACAGCTCCATCTCTTTTTTTAACAACTCCCCCCCCTCCTGCAACCTTTTCCCATCCTTCTTAAGATTCTGGCTGATAGTTTAGATGGAAGATGCCAGCTTTAAGTGAAGAGAGCAGGAGGGGTGAAATTGTTTCAGGTTGTTTCTGCCCCGTCCCCATCTCCTCTGCAGAATGTACCAGTGAGACACTTTGACCTTTTAAAGCAATATTCCCATTAGAGGCTTTGGGGAAGGGCTGAACTGATTTACCAATATCCACGTGAAAACTTGGTTAGAGTTTGATGGCTGGTGACTAGCAATGCCAGGCACAGCCAGGCCAGAGAGCTCCATATGCTCAGCCATGACCCTGCTCCACACTGGCATGAAGAGATAAGCCTCCGTCCATGTGTCCCCTAATCCCACCCAATTCTCTGTACCCCATAAGTGGGTAAAAGCCTCCACACAGATCAGTTTCTGTCCTGCCCCTTGCTATTTTCAAAGCTAAGCCCCACAAGGACCCCCTTGCAAATTTGTTCGTGCAAATGTTGAAGCACACACTCAAGCCGTGAGCGCATGTGCTTTGCCACTGCTCCCAGAGGACTTCAAAGGGTCGGGCCCACGTGCTTAAAACTGAACAGGTGTTAAATAAGCTGCTGGATCAGGTCATCAGTCATCTGCGAGGCAGGGGGCACTGGATCTATCTTGCGATAATAAACCACTTTGCTACATTTGCACAGGCCTTTGCAACAGCCAATAAATCAGGCAAAACAGCTGCTGCCGAGCTATGCAGGGACTTCGCCCTCCGACGCAAACTTTCTGAAAAGACCAGCCGTGAGCTGGGCTGGGGGAATTTGAGGCTGGGCTCCTGCAGACCCCGATGCCGGACGGGGGGTGGTCATTGCAGCCTGCCCCCCAAATGCAGCAGTGGATGGAAGAGCAGGTGGTGACAGGAGCTGGGCTCAGCACCGTGCTGCTTGCAGCACAGGGAGCACAGCGCGGCCATTGCCCATAGAGCACCAAGCCTCCCCGTGGCTAAAGCACCCACGTGTGGCTGGGGAGATTGTATCACCACTGCTGTCAGGGCTCCCTTGGCTTGTTAAACTGGGCAGCAGCACTAAACGTGGCTCTAAAATGCTTGGGGACGTGATGAGCAAATGGAGATGGCAGGAACCTGGGCACGGGTCCTCAGCCTGGCTCCGTCGGCTGCTCCCTGATTTGTTCCAGTCACTTCCCTGCTATATTAAAAGATTCTTACCTAATTCAGATAGCATTTTACTGGGCACAGGTCCCCAGGAATAGGTTCTCTGTGGGTTGTATCGCCTGTTGCTCTGAAGGAAAAGGAAAGAAACCCCCAGCAGGCAGTGAGCCCCTGGGGACAGGCTGAGAGACAGCAAGAAGCGGCTGCTGGAGCAGGTAGAAAGGGATGGAGAAGGACGAGTGAGGTAAGCCACACACAAAAAGGAGAGGAGAAAAGGCCCCATTTGAGAGGAAGCCCCAAAATGAGACACTGTCAACTCTACAAGCTCCTCAGAGCACACTGCGGGGAGAAAGGGTAATGTTGCTCTCCGTCAGCATTTAACTCCTGATCCCAGAGGCTAATTTCTGCTAATGGCGAGCAATTCGCCTCGGCCAGGATCCCCAGGGTGACGCCAGCTCCCACCTCGCTCCTACACACAGACATTTTGAGCTGAGGCCTGGAATCCATACGTTGGGCCTCAGCTGTCACCGACGGCCGGGGGGGGCTGACAGGGGCCAGCTGCCGGGCCAGGCACGTCCCGTGGTGCTCGGGTTCAGCACACCAAGTTTCACAGAAAATCTCTCCTAGCTTTTCCGGAGCAGGCTACTGCTTCAGGGCTGCCAAAATACTTGTTTGCAAGAGGGACGGGGAGTTTCTCCACGGGACGGGAAGTATCGCTTCCCTGCCTAGCCCCACGGGGGGACTCAGCGCGGGGCCCTCGGATCTGAAGGACAATCTCCACTCTGTAAAAGACCCCGCAGCCGATGTGTGAGATAAAGCCACCAGCAGCGAGGGAACATGCTGCACTCTATCAACCTGTCAGGCAACAAGTGTGCGCTGTGCTGGGCTCGCTGCTTCCGACCTGGGCAAATACATCCAAGCAGGGAGGACAGCTGTGGGAAGCCTCTGTGTGTGTCCTGGATCTCGCTCGCTTGTGCAGAGTGACTCCCAGAAAGCTCCTTCTGACCCTTGTCTGGTCCTCTGCTGCTTTTCCGCCTCTGTCCCTCCCCAGAAGGAAAAATAAACGGGTCCGAATCACTCCTGCTCCTCCAGCAGCTGCGAGAAAAGTACACCGGGGGGATATTTTTTCACAGCCGTGAGTTAGTGCAAGGATTTGCTTGTGGAGATGGAAGTCGTGGGGCTATGGCAGGGTCTGGATGGGAACAGAGTGCTACGGGTTTGGTGTGTTTTGTTAAAGGGCAAAGAAACCCACAGCTGGGCAAGCTACAAATTGTTATTATCTCCACTGTGCTTGGCTCTTCAGGACACGGACAGGCATCAGGGCACGCTGATAACCCAGGCAAAACAGCTGGAGCACCACTAGCGCCTGGGGCCTCGAGGTTTATGCACCTCTGAGCCAAGCCAGGAGGTGCAAAAAGGCCAAGGAGGCAGGCGATGGGCTGCCAAGACGGGGGGCGGTGGTCAGGAACAGCAGAAGGGAGGAACCCCTGTGGGACAGTTTGGAAAAAAAAAAAAACAAGCAGGACCCAAATTTGGGGGAGATAAAAGGTGATAAATGTTTGTCTCTTCACCAAACTTTTCTGCTTAGCCTCTTGCTGAACCCAATTACCCTAACTAAAATGAATGTGCTGTAATACGACAGACTTTTCCCTTTGATTAAGGACTTGCAGGCCTCTTGCAGGTGATGCACACTATAACTCACTGTTAAGATGGCTGCATTTTATAACCAATGAGTTGTGTGGAGGTTAGGGCTTTTTTTTTTCCCTTTCGCCCCCCTGTTCCCCATTTCCTTGCTCTCCAGTTCAGACCGAACTGGGTTTAACTAGGCCTGAATAATTTAATAGAGTCATTATGCTCCTGTGTTTTTCCCTTACTGTCAACTGTAAAATCCATACAGTAGCTTCGGGAAATGGGGCTAATTTGAATTGATAATAGGAGACTCTGGAAAAAGTCATCTATTGCCGTGCAATGGTGGAGCAGATGCATGCTAAATCTTGTATAATGAAAGAATATGCTGGTGTCAATTATGTAAGAAAACGACTTTACAGTGGTTTGAGGCAATGGGTTAGCATTCTGCTTGATATTATCACATAAAGAAACACCCATCAAAACTTCTCATAAATATGGAACGGCGAGTAAGATTACATTATAAATTTGAATGTTATGAATGTGTATGAGAGAGACAGATCAAAGCAGGAAACCCACCTCTCATAACTGGAAGTGAAAAAAAAAAGCCGTATTTCAACATTTACATAGCACCGGGAGGGCAGGACGGGATGGGGGCCGCGGTTCTGTCCCTCCCTCCTGCCCCATAGCTGCTGTGATGGCATTTGCTGGGAACAGCATTGCCACCAGACACTGGTGACACAGCAGCAGGAGCCTGCGTGGTGCTTTGGGGTGAGGTGGCTGGGGAGGTAGCATTGCTGCTGCAGGTGGCTTTCACCTTGAGAGATGTTTGCAAGAGCAGCTAAACTTCAGCATTTTGGGACAGTTTTAGGGGTCTGGTTGCCATCAGCCAAAACCCGTACCAGCAGCCAGCACACGGCTGGGCACATGTCTGAGTGCAGAAAGCCTCGGCAGCTCGGGTAAGCAGGTCGCTGGGGCAAGGTCTGTTTGCCCAGGGGCAGAGAGGTATCAGCTCAGGATACAGCGGGCAGAGAGACAGAAAGGATTAGCAGGGTATCAGAAGGGATTTGCTTCCCAGCAGATTCCCAGCACGTGCTGGAGGGAGGAGGCACTGGGGGCGAGGGAATTCCAGGGCACAGACTCAACGAACCACGTAACTAAATTCAATTCCTCGTAAAACACAAGCTGCAGCAGGCGTAGAGGAGAAAAGGGACGGCTGGCCTGAGCTGAGAGCCGTGGCCAGGCAGCTACGGGGCAAGTCCCACAGCTCACATGCAGCCTGGGGCAGAGCAGCTCATCCCGTGCAAACCCGCTGAGCTTGTGCTGCCCACTCCCAATCTCCCTGGGGCCCCAGCAGCACCCGAGCTGCTCCCAGACACCACAGGACCCCCGGCAGAGCTGTTGGTTATCCCAGCTCCTTGGCTGGATGCAAAGCGGAGCAGATCCAGGTTCCTTGCTCCCAGCTGATGGCTGAACCCCCTTGGTTTGCTCTGCCAGGGGTTCCAGCTGGCCGGCTGCAGCCTGGGTCCGTCAGGAGCTGTCAGCATGGTGCACCCGAGCTCCCGACGCGAATGGGAGGCATGTGTGAGGCATCACTTCGCAGCCATTCATTCCCTCATGCTCTCCCAGATGTTGCTGCCCTCCGCAGCCGGGACAGCTGAACGCATCCAGCCCAGAGCCAGCCTGATCTGCTGCAGGCTTTCAGCATCAGCACAGAGAGAAACCAGCAGCGTCGATGCTGGGGTTTGAGCTGTGGCACTTCAGGAGCAAGCATCCAGCCGTCCAGCTGCTGGGGTGGAAAAGGCCAGCTGTGGGGCTGGGGCCAGCCAGACCGTTAGGTGACAACACGTCTGCCACCTGACCTCAGCCCCAGCGTTTGAGTTGTCCGCTGAGCCCATGCTCATCCTCACTGGCCCTACTGCTGGATGTTCCCAGCCCTGGAGCAGTGGGAATAGCACTGCTGGGGGTACATTCACCCAGTGTACCTGTACCAAACTATCTCAGCATTGCCCACATCAGTACCCACGTCAGGCTGCGGGATCTGGTGTAGAGGTGTTAATCTGCAACGTGCTGCCTGGGAGAAGCAGCAGCTCTTTAGTGCAAAAGCTGCCACTGGAAGCTGCCCAGCAGAGCAGGATTTGGGGTGACAGGTCTGCATCAGGGCATGCAGGACGCAGAAAGCCAAAGGTGAGAGTGTCTCCAGCCAGTCATTAGAGCGAGTTTCTGCCACAGACTGTAAATCCTCGAGTGGTCAGGGCAGAGCATGGGGTAGCCCCAGATCACTGCAAGCTTCTACCAAAAGTTCATCAGGATTTTGGGCAAGTGCCATTGTCTTCCTAGGGCAGGTCCCTGCATTCTCTTTGACACCTCCGGTGCAGGCAGCACCACCATGAGGCAGGGTAGCTCTAAGCCCTGTGTGTGATGGGTGCCCACATCTGGTCACCAGGCTCTGTTTGGCCTGAACCACTAAATTGTACCTCCTCTTGGGTGTGTGGTGTCTCCTGCTGCCTACGGTGGCAACATCTCTGTTACGTGGCACTGAACAGCCTCTGTCACACGAGCACTGACGTTGGCCCACACCGGCCCAGTGTGATGGCTATTCCAGCCTCCCTTTGCTCTGGTGGTTACAAACCTGCTGCTAATATCCAGCCCACATTTCTTCCCTTCTGCTTTAGCCTTGTTTGCTCCAGTGCCAATGTCCTCTTTTAGCTTCAGCGGCTCTTCCCTGCTGTTAACCCTGTTGACGTATTTATGGGCGGCAATCAGATCCCCTCTCAGCGGGTGTCATGCTGGGCTAAACAAGCCGAGCTCGTTCAGCCTCCTCTCCCCAGAAGTGGTAAGAACATCCCGCACTGAGGCAGTGCAGCTGCTTTGCTTCTTCAGCCAGGTGGGAGCACATCTGGGCCGGATTCAGACCGTCCCAGTCCCCATGCCTCCCCTGCTGGCATGGCCTTGCTAGGAGAGGGGGTAGATGCTGTGTCTCCCCCTTTCCCCTAGGACAGACGTCCCTGCGGAAGTCACCCTGAGCAAAAGGCACTTCCAGGAGCTTTTCTAGGGACAACCTAAGGCCTGGAGAACTTTGGTAGGGAAATAGGGGCCAGCTGCACAAGGTAGTGTCTGTCCCGCACAACAGGTGCTGTCACGAGGAGGGTCCCTTTGGCTTTGTGGAGGGGCTGTGGCTTATTGTGGGTGGCTCTGTCCTTCCCCTTCAGACCTTCCCTGCTCCCCACCTTGGCTTTTCTAAGACGCCCAGGCAACATCCTGATCTCGGAGAAAGGCAGAGCAGCAGAAGGCAAGGAAAGCACCGTCTGAAATGAGGCTGGAGGAGGACACGCTCCCAAAGCTGTCTGCAGGAAGGCTGGAGAGCTGGTCAGTGTCCCCTGACGAAGTGCAGCAATGCCCTCAGGAGAGGAGGAATGTCCCCTTTATGGCTGCTTCATTCACTGCTGCCCTCTGATCTGACAAAGAAGTTGGCTTTTAAATGTAGCTAACTTAAGAGCATGACAGCTTATCTGTCAAGCTAACATACGGCCCTCTGTGCTGGCTCTTGCCAGCAGCACAACACCAGATAATTTAATATTATAATATGATTCGAACGGCCCTTTAAACTAACTGGGTAACAGCTCTATTAACTGGTACACAGGCAGGGAAAATGAGGTGCTGGAAAAACAGAGGATGCATCACATTTAGACTTTGACAGAGGTGTTCACATCACCCCAACATTTGCTTTGTTTGCCGGTGCCTGCAGTTTATTGCCCAGAGACATAAAGTATGTTTGTAGGATTAGCCACAGGCTGTATGTGGAGGTGGCAGCGAGGAAAGGGGCAGAGCAATCCAACCACCAAGGTCTAATCTCCGGCATGGATCAGTCCCTTGTGGTCTCTGAAGATGCCCCAACTCTGTCTGGTAGGATCCACAGCTAACATGACCTGAGAAAATGCCTGCCTGCTGCACGACTGACTTGGCCTAGCATATTCAGGGGAGTAACCTTAAATTTAGGTGCAGTGTGGTCAGGCACTGGCCCACTGAAACCAATTTGGGTGTGGAAAATAGGACGGTAAGAATGGGGGTTAGGTATGGCTCTGTAGGGTCAGCTGGTAAATCACGTCTGTATCCCAAAACAGCTGCCTAATCTGACTCCAAAGAAATCCACCAGCTGTTGAGGTCCTGCTTCTCTATCACTCATCCTTAGGGTTCATAAGTCTGCAACCATGATATCGGAAGACCCCAGCCCCTGGTGGTCCCCTTCCTGCACTCCTCGAGCCCAGCACAATTCCCGCTGGCTGCTCCTGGTCCTGGGTCTTGGCTCCCTTGGGCAGTGGTGCTGGGGTGATCAAGGTCCTCTCTGCTGCTCTTTGTGCCTGTTTCTGGTCTCCTGTCTTCAGAGAGTGATAGTCTGTCAGAAGTCATGCAGTCCGTTCCACCATCCCACAGGGATGCTGATAACCTTTTCTTTCTCACATGGCCATTTCCATATGGTTGCACACCCTGGACCAATATTGCTGTTCTCCCAGTGGCTTTTGTGCAGTGTTGGCATCTCATTTCCTATCTGGATTTCTGATTTCTTCTCATCCCTGCCCATCTCCTCTTTTCACACCCAGTAGACAGCATGGTATTTATTACCAATTTTGAACTCTATTAAAATCATTTCCACTCTGCTCTACCTGCAGGACCTCATTTTCACCTGTATTTACCCAGCTTGTGACTATGGCCTCTGGGACCAGCTCAGCTTCACCTTGACATTAGTGGCAATGCAAAGACTTCATGCTTTTGCGTCTGGCTGCTGGGGTGTCTCTGATGAGATCCGTTCATATGAAGCACGCTCTCTTCCATCTTCCCCTGTGACATAGCTCAGAAAGATCCCAAAAATCTGCCCTAGAGAAAAATGGCTAAAAAAATTCCTGCTGGACAGCACTCAGTTAGCATGGACAATTCTTCTGACGTGGGAAAGATTTGCCTGATTTTACCAGGATTCCAGTCTGGGAGAAAATCCATAGGAAAAGCTTGGTCAATGTTCAATGACTCCACTTCTGTATTTTCAGAAATAACTATGCTTGGCGTGTAGATATGACTTTCTATTTTAACATTTAACATTTAACATTTAAAAAGTATGATACTTTTAAACCTTGAAATGAAAATGAAATTAATTAATCTGATCTGAAATGAGTGTTCCTTGAGGACTTTCCTTTGCAGGCATTTTGAAAGTGGTGAAAGGAGGGAGGGAACGAGATGGACATTTCTAATTAAGTGTTGCACATCTGGAACTCTCAGGCTTCCTTCTCCCCTCTGGATTTTGCAAACTTCTGTGCCTTGCAGAGCTCTGACCAGCCCTTTATTGTGCTTGGTGCTGAATAAGCATTTAAAAACATTAGTCCCAATGCCAGTCCAAATCCCAGAGCCTCAGTTCCTGTGTAGCCGAATGTTTCTCATTTATTGGCATGGATTTACTCCTAGAAAGCTGTTTCTTGCTGTATCTTTGTGCAGCATTCATTGCATTTTAGCCTCTCAGCCCCTAGCCTCTTCCTGACACCCCCTTGCTCTGTTGCAGAGCCCTTGCATAATCCACAAATTTGTTGACTGTAAAGCAGATTATAATTCTACTTTACCTAAGATGAAATGTGATTTATTAATTTTGTCTCCTAATTTGCTCAAGTTAAATTATTCAGTGGACTGGTTTAGACATATTCTCCCTTTTATAAAAAATGTAAACGTTCTAAAACAAAATATTATACAATGAAAAAGTAGCTGTTTTCTGCATAAAATGAGCTTTTTCTTTCAAATTATAAAATTTGAAAAACGAAAGGATGACAAGTGAAACCAGGTGGTTCAAAGTGGCACATACCAAAATAGTCATCCAGGTTTCTGGGAAAGGAGCTGCTGTGACTTCTGGAGTTTTTGTCCTGAGTAGGGACAGGGCACTTCTATAACCCTCAAAAAAAAAATAAATAAATAAAAAAGAGAGAGAGAGAGGGAGAGAGAGAGACTTTCTAATCTTAATTCCAAGCATGTTTCAAGGCTTCACACTGTAAAACTCATTAAGATAGTGATCTTTATCCCAACTTTGTCCCTGCCCCAGCTGGATGGGGTGAGAGCCCTGGAGTGAAAGCGCCTGGCCAGCTGGTTTCCTTGCAGTATTTTGCCTCTTTTTCCTTGGTTTTTAAACTAGGAAAGGGAGGACAACTTCTCCAGCCATCTGGAAAGCTCTCCCAGCAGTTTAACTGGGAAGCAGTGGGTTGGTGTGTGCTCAGCGTGGGCCCCGCACTGCCAGCCAGCCCTGGGAGCCTTGCCCACACGCCCTTCTCATGTACCAGGGTATTTATAGCCGCCGATGCCAGGAATTCGGCTGGGACGCCGCCGGGGAGGATAACAAGTTTCTCTTTAGGCGGAATGTTCCACCCCGACCGGAGGAGCTAAGAACAATAAAAGATGATTGATTTCCTCGCAGCCACCCCGGAGCACGGCGCTGTACCCATGCCAGGAGGGCTGCCAGTATCCCCGGTGCAGGTCTGCCTTCCTCCACTGCCCTCGCCATGGCCAGCCGAGATTGTCACCAGCGGGCAATCGGGGGCTGCAGCCCGACATCCACATTTGCTCCCCAATCCGGGCATCTCACATCTCCTTCGCCTGAGACAAGTGGGAAGAGGAGGAGGAGAAGGAGGGAGGGCTTATAAGACCGTCTCCCTGGGCCTTCAGGCACTTTCTATTTACATTCTTTGGAGTAAATTACTGAGCCTTAGAAATTTACAGGGAAATCGCTTTGATTCTTAAACTATATGAATGAAGCTGCAGATGGAGAGAGTAATGGCTTAAATTTATTAGTGTGCATAAAATTGTTGATGCTAATTTTCAGCTGTACACTAAGCAAACAGTCTACGGGATTAAACTGGATCCCTTATTTAAACAAACTCACAAAATGTAATTTACATCTAGTTATTGTTTCCGACTCCTCTCAGACCCCTTCTCAAAGCTCCCTCTAATGTTGCCAGGTCTGTATTGCACCCGCTCCTTATGCTCCATCACCTCCGGCAGGACAGCGATGCGACCGCTGTGGGACCTTGATGGATATATATATTTAGGCTGAGCAGCGCTCTTTGAGCTTTCTTCTCTAGGCAAACTGGCCTGGTTTTTTTTCCACTAGAGATGCCAGATTTTCCACTAGAGATGCCACTTAGAGGTGCTTTTTTTCCACTAGCAACGCCAGTCATTAATTTTTGGGTTAAGCCTCCACTGGTGGGTTCTCACAACAAAGGGAAAACCTCTGTCACAGGGCAGTGCCAAGCTGTCACACCTCGAGGAATAAGTATACAGCCTTGCCTCCTGCCTTGCAGTGAGTCTGGGCATCTGTTGTTCATGGTACTAAGCATTTCCCCTGCTTCTTGAGACCTACTGCCTGGTGCACAGTACCATGGATTAAGAGAGATACTAGAAGAACTTGGCAGGAAAAAAGTTCCTGAGGACCACGGGAGCTGGTCCCCATGGCAGCAGCCTCAAACCTTGTTCTACCACCTGACCTGACACCCCCTGCATCTTGATGTGTGCTGTCATCTTCCCTGGGAAGCAGAAAGCTCAGCAGCTGCCCCCAAGCCAGCAGAGAAGACTAGACAAAAAAAAAGGACATGCAACACTACCTTTCATCTGTATATAAAACTGCAGGTCAAGTGAAGTCTTGCTTATTACATGCAGAGTGCCTGACCTCGGTGGGGTCCAAAGGGGCTGCAGGGATGAAAACTAATTAGATGGGGAAAAAAAATCTGTCCATCCTCAGCCCCGACCAGTCACATGAACTAATCCCATAAGTGCATCTGTGCTCCAGCCAGGAAAGAGCTGGTGACACAGGACAGGGAACGGGGTGAGAAAGATCATCCGTGCTTCTGACAGCCACATGCAGAATCCTTATTCCCTGCCCTCTGGTGCCTCCCTATGAGAGGAGTCTGTGTTACAGAAAGTCTGGGTGTTGCTGGAGGCTGGGAAGGCTGCAGAGGAGGAACATGGCTGGCAGAGCACGTGGAAATACAGGGATACCAGGGGAGCTGCTAATCCTGCTCCTTGGGGCTGTTAGGGTGACCAAACCAGTGATGCTCACACATTTGGGATAGGGCCACACTCAAAAAAATCTCTTCCTGGGCCAGGGCTGTCCTCAGGCTCCTGGAAGACTTTTCCCCGGTGCTGGGGTATGCAAGGATTAAGCTGCTGCTGTGAACTGAGCTGGATGGGATAAACCAGGCTCCTCTGTGTCCCTGCAGCAGGATCGACACAGACTTCAGTCTCCCCCACCAAATGGACACACCTGTGTTTGGAAAATGTCTGCTTGTACCCATGTATCTTCTGCACCTCCAGCGCTTGGAGGGAACCCCCCTAAGAACATCACTGCTTGGGACACAGAAAAGAGGCTGGAGGGACCAATCCTGCCCTCCCTGAGGGAGAAGGACGTGGAGGTAAGGGTTGAAAGGCCTAGGAGCTGCTGTTCCTCCAGCTCCAGTGGGGACAGGAGACCAAGGACAGAGATGGAAAGCCACTTCAGCATCTCCCCTCCCACCACACCACTGTGCGCTGATCAACCCCGTGTCACCTTACAAGCCACTTAATCCCTTCCGTCATGCTTCTCAAGGAAGGGGGTGTGCAGGCCAAGGTTTAGCTGCCACCAGCTGCCCCAAAGTCATATGCCCAGCGTCTGCAGGAGCATGTGCAGGGGGATGTGACTGACACCTCGCCGGTCCCCCGCACCTGGGTATCACCCAGCCCGGTAACCCCAGACCCAGCTGGCCCTTTGATCTCCGCAGGGGCTGAAGCTGGTTCCTCTCCGCTCCAGCTTTGGAGAGGATCATTTTGATTTTGTCTGGACATCTCACATCCTGGCAGGTGTCAGTCTTGGATTCCAAGATGCCTTGGAGGGGGAGGTGGGAAAAGAGAGGATTGTAAAAATAAATACAATGTCTGTGCCCAAACTTCCTCTGGGTTCATGTGCTGGAGCTTTTTTTGATCTCTGGAAGGGCCTTCTCCTCTCTGACAATACCAGCAGCCTTCAAAAGAGCAGCTACACACCTACTACTGCAGGAAATGTCACTCTCAGTGTTTTTGGAGCACCCTGGAAGTGGAGATGTGGGTGGCTGGGTGACCTGGAGACAGCCTGTGCCCTGCCTCAGCACTGGACAAAGTTGCCCGTCATCTCTGCTGGGGAAGGGGCCAGAGAGACCACTGGATACACACAGGGCTGGAGGTCTGTGTTGGAGCAGATAATATACTCTTCTCAGCTGCCCTGCACTGAGTCCCACCAGCTCCTGCTTCCCATGGCTGAGCTGAGTGATGAGCCAGTCCGCACTGCTCCCCGTGAGGAGCTGCTGTAGAAATAAACCAGCTAATAACCAGGGCCCTCTAAAGCCTTGATCATCCTCCACCTGCAGTGGGCATTTTCCAGTGCATCGCAGGAGGCTGTATGCCAGGAGGGGTCTCCTGCTCTTGGGTCCTCCAAGCCCAGATTTGGTACTAGCAATTAACAGACCCCAGATGACTGAGTCAGCCTAAGTGCCTCTCTGACAGCTAATGCTGAACCCACTTTTTAGCAGGCCTGTGGTCCGTTAAAGAATAAGAAGAGGGTCAGTGTGCCCTGATGTTCCTTCAGAACAGTTTCACAGTCTTCAATGATCTTTGTTCAGGAATTTCCTAAGCCAAATGTTGTGGCTTTGTATGTAGTAGCAGCTCTTTTTTTTTTCATGCAATTTTTTTAGTTCTCTTTTGAACCCCTTTAAGCAGCTAGCGTCCACATACCCCAGGGCGAGGAGTCCCACAGGTCAGCTGCACACAGTGCAAAGAAT
This sequence comes from Oxyura jamaicensis, assembly GCF_011077185.1. NCBI lineage: Eukaryota > Metazoa > Chordata > Aves > Anseriformes > Anatidae > Oxyura > Oxyura jamaicensis. The sequence continues at coordinate 22,490,020 of NC_048898.1, forward strand.
TCCTCTTTCCATTTGTTCTCCTACTGCTTTTATTTGGCAGCCTTGGTTCCTGTATTGAAAGAAAGAGTGAACTGTCATTCCTTATTTACCAGATCAATAATACTCACCTCCGTCACCCAGACAGCCTTTAGTCTTTCACTGGCTGGAGGGTCTCAGCTCATGCATAGCACAGATGCTGTGTTACCCCTTTAAACATCCTTGTATTCCCTTCCTTTTTCTCATCAAGTCATGCTAGATCCACTTTTGAGGGAAAACCAGAACTGCACTCCAGGGCTGACTATTCCACCTTGCTCATAGCAGGTAGGGCATCCAGAGAGCTGTGTGCTGTTCTTGGCATCATGCTGCAACAGAGATAAACACTTTGAAAACCTGACCTTGGAAGGAAAATTGAAGGAATTGCATTTATTTTGCCCCAGAAAAGAAAGGACCAGAAGGCAGCAAGCAAAAATATTTCAGCATATAAGGTTTTTATACAAGGACACAGATGGATTGCTCTCCATATTCAGCATGGGGACAGGACAAGGAAAGTGAGATTCCATTTGCAGCAGAGATTATTTAAGTTGGATGTTAGGAACCTCCTTCAACTCTAAGCACACACAAACCCAGGAGCAAGCTGTCGGGAAGGGATGGAGTCTCTTTCACTGGCAGTATTTACAAGCAGGTTGGGCACCCATCTGTTGGGAGGGTTTGGGGGAAGCTGTCTTGCAAGACCATCTATCAGGGTCCCTCCAGCCTCACATTTCTCACTCCATGTTCCCTCTGTTGAACCATTCAGCTAGGACAGACCGTGCCATCCGGGGGCTGGGGACACTCTGCCAAAGGGCCTGAGGGAATGAACAGCACTAAGAGGAAATCTGTGCGAATCTATTATCTGTACTCTCTGCCGAAGGCAGGGAGGGTCTCAGTATCAAGCACATCCCCAGTGGGAACTGCCTGCTCACCTCCCTCTGCTCCCCCAAAATGTCACTGCTCTAATTACAGAGGAAATAGAAAAGGAAAACTTGACAGGGACAATGTGAATTTTGGTCACTTGCAGCCCCACTGGCTTTTCTTTTGCACTTTTTATGGGACTTCTTGGGATCCCACAGACTGAAGGCTGAAAGCTCTTGGTGACAATTATATGTTGTGGGGCTCACCTCCCTTCCGGTGTCACAGCATCTGAGGCCAAGCTGAGAGACCAAACCTCCTCACCTGCATCAAAGCAGAGATACCTGATCCTGGCTGTTTGGGCAGCCACTCCTCAGATGCCCAGGGAAGATGGAGCAGACAAACCTCCCACTGCCCAGTGGACCTCACTGAGGACATAATTTTTAATAGGGACATCTTTTTAAGAGTTTACACCACAAGAGGCTGTTTGTCACTGCTTTCTTCCCTGTTCCTCCCTGTTCCTTACTTGTGTGCTGTGGTGAAGGGGTGGTAAAGAGATGGATTAGATAGGCCAGACATGCACAGGCCACCCAAGAGCATGGGGTTACAGGCAATCACTTCCACTATCCCTTAGGGCAGTCACATGCTGGCTGAAGACACCAATGAACTGCTCTGTCAACCCTGCATTCATCATGGGAATCTCCATAAATGACTGGGCTTCATTAATGTGTCTTCCATGGACTGTCAGGGCACGTGTTAACTGCAAAGGATCATTCAGGTTGCAGTACCGACCCTGCAAAGATGCTCAACTCCACCAAGATCTGCTGGTGCCCCTCTCCCTCTCCAGATTTGTCTGCATGGCCAGTGCTGTACAGTCATTGCTGATGCTTTCCCTTCCCTCTCTCCTAGCTCATGTAAGGCATGGCCACAAAGCAACCCATCTTTTTGCACTTGTAAATGCATTTTACAGAGTTGTAAATGTTCTTATTGATTCTTCAGCCTTATTATCCTCACTGCTCAGCCAAGAATTAACTTCCATTTGAGGATAAATTATTAATCAGCCTTCCCCAGGTCTATTTCATAATCATTTCCACCATCCTCGCTGTCACATAAGAAGGATTTGCATATTTATTCTGCCACTTTTCCCCAGAACAGTACGTGGGAGCCCGTGTTTACCTGCAGTCTCGTAAATCACGTTCCCTACCTTATAAAAGCATTGCTTTTAGAGAGAGCCGGCCCTGCACAGCGCAGTCCAAGTCCCTCTGACTCATTTACTTTGTGGCATATTTTTGCAGGCTAATACTTTTCCTTTTCACTTCTCTGCTTTTTCATTGCTTATTTATGATACCCTGTAGGGTAAAACTGTGTGGTTTGTTCAACAACCCATAACAAAAATACACAAGCTTCCAGCCTTGTACCGACTGTCTCCGGTCCCTGGCCCAGCTTGCACAGGCGAGCGTGTTGAGCTGGTGTTTTGGCTCTCGGCATTGTTTTCCCCAGACGGTCAGAGATGAGCAGCCCATGTGCCCTACTCAAGGCACGGATGTGTTTCTGTAGTACAGAGTGAGGCACAATGCGAAGTGTTTGGGGAATGGTGGGGAGGGAAGTGGGTGGGAGCATGGTGAAGCTAATGGCACCTATCTAGGAAGGGCCAATATTTGCGGTCACAGCAAGTCAGATGGAGGGAGCTGAGCAGCCCAAGGGCTGGTGTCTTAAACAGCATGCAGGAGGACACATTCTAGGGTTAAAACCTGGGCCCCGAGTGCACAGGCACCACGGTGGGTGGGCAGGTTCACCCCAGCGCTGCCCTCCCCTTTGTGCCAGCCATGTTATGGCTCCCAAAGGGGTTTGTGTGGTCAGTGAGCGCACAGGCTGATTCCTTCCAGCAGATGGTAGCAGGAGTATATGAGGGGACGGTCATCCACACCGGGACCCCTGGCTGGACACCATGTCACCACCTCACAGCAAGGCCAATGTCCAGGGAGAATGGCTGCCAAGTGAACAGCACCCAGAGCCGAGGCATCCTGGGGCACCACAGCCATCCCTTGGTTCCTGGGCCATGGACAGTGTGTGCTTAACGAAGGACTTGCTGTTCCGGCAGGGAGGTCATGTATCAAATAGCCGTGGGTTGTACTCATAGACACAGCAGCCGGTTGGGATCTGTCGGCCAAGATGGCGGCAGTGGGACACAACAAGACGGCTACCATGATATTGGGCAAGATGGCAGCCAAGGCACAGGCCAAGATGGCTGCCACAGACGGCACTGTGCAGGAACTGATTTACAGCCCTGCTTAAAGTCAGCCCTATTGTCCTCGAGTTTTGTTTGAAAACCTCCACACCAGACCTCATGTCCTGTTCTCTCTCGCCTCAGTAGCCAACAAAGTCACCGGCATTGTCCCTGTACATAACTATATGTCTCTGTCTCCTCTCTCTTTGTCCCTCCTTCATTCTTCCACATTCCCCATGTATATGCCCAGCTCTCCTATTTCATGGCACCAAGACACTGCAGAGAAATTTCCATGTTGACATTTTGTTTTCATTTGCTCTAAAAGTAAAGATTTCACTCTCCTGGTTACAGAGAAAGCTTAAAAATGTGATGCAAGTACAATAGGAAGAGTGGAGAGTAATCAATAGAAATCAAAAGGAGCCATTAAACAAGCGGCTGAACAGAAGGACACGGGTGGCTGAGGTGAGCGTCGATCCATTTCACAAGCAGAGACAAAAGCAATCTTTCTTGGAGCTACACAAGACGAGAGAGAAGCAGGCAGATCCACCAGGAGAGTGGAAGAGAGGACAGGTGGGGGCAGCTATCAATACTAAAAGACACAATCTGCAGGTGAGCAAAGAGTGAAGACCGCTAAAATCCTGCTGGGTACATTAATGAGCAGGGTTAGATTGGATGTAATTGCCTTGCAAGCCTCTTAACGCATAGGTTAGCATGCCATGGCATCCACATCGTATCATGTTGAGGCAAGAAGGACCAAGGTGCAGTTAGGGTGGTAGATCAACAGTAAGAGCATCGCCTGCACCTGCTTTGCTAGGGGAATCTTTTATTTTGCTGCACAGTAACAGGGCTGTATTAGCATTTCAGCAAGCACATGGAGTGAGTTCCTTCAGGAAGACTTGCTGGGAATAGCCAGATGCATGCTATTATATATACAGTACATATACAGAGGCGTTGCCATCTGCCAGAGGGCTTGGTAGCAGGTCTATTCCATTGGTTAACAGTATATCTCACTCCTCTAAGTCCAATGCCTTTGTCCCCAATCCTGGTGTCTGTGATATATGGTTGATGCCAGAGGGCTGCAGTTTTGAGGTTTAGCATGGTTTCCTGTGGAAGGGATGTTTAGGCACCTTGTTTGCAAGTATGCCTGCCTGTCTTCTCCTTAAAGACTTTTGAAACTCCTGGACAGTTTCAAGTGATTTTGACAGAAAGGAGGAGGTCTCAAAGATGTAAAGTTCTGGCAGGATTTAGGAAAATACATGTTTGGGAAGACAAGATACCCAAATTAGCTCCTTCACTGAGATGAAGAGCTCACGCTGTGAAAGAAGACCAGTATCCCCTTGTCTTCTTTCTTTGTGCTTCTCAGTGTAGCTGGTCCTCCCTGGAGCAGTCTGGCTGCTCTGCTGTGAAGACAGGCTCCAGTTTATCTGGGAGAGGATGCAGTGCAATAAAGATGTGTCTGTAGCACGTCTAAGAGTGAAACAGAGTCGTTTGCTCCAACACCTGTTGTGCCCAGGCTCCTTGAGACCTTGTGTGCTGTGACCTTGTGTGCTATTTTGCAAAGCCACGCTTATGCATCCTGGTCACAGCAGCTTCCCATCTTCAGAGTATCTGTCTTCCATTACTATGCCCATTTTCTGAGACCCCAGCTTGGGTCCAGATGATGGGGGTACTCCTTTGTGAAGGTGTGGGGTGTGTTTGTGTTGGATACTGGAGGATGGAGGATGGGGATGTCAGGGCACAGCGTGGACCTTCTGCAGAGGGAGCCATCGGGCATGTGTTGCTGTGTGTGACATTTGACAGGTCTGCAACATATGCGGCATCCCACCACAGGCCCAGGCTGTCCTCCGAATCAGCTTCCAGCCTGTCTCAATGTGAGGTTAAACCCTCACTGGGGAGTGGAAAAGCAGAGAAGCAGCAGATGGAACCAATCAATTTGCCACCCGAAAACTGATCAATTTGTGGGCACCCCTCCCCATCCGAAGGCAGGGTGGGAACAGGCCCTGGCTGCTGCATGCATGCAGGAAAGATCACTGGGCAGCCCATAATAAACCCTGAATGTATTTCCAGCCATAAAATGCTTGACGTGCCTTCAGAGAGGCTGTTGAAATCCCTGATTTGCAGCTGGCACTCATTTTCCATCGCAGGTAGTAAAAAGACTCAGCCAGAGTGCTCAGTTATTTCATAGTCGGGGTCTGTCGCCATCCCCCAGCCCCACGGCCAGATCTCCGGGACTGGCACACCTCCTCCCGCTTCCTTCTCAGGGCTCTCCTTTCCCTTCAAACGCGGATCCGGACCCGGTGCAGATGACGGGACTGCGAGATAACGAGCAGGAGTGGCAATTTCAGGAAGTGGTCGGGCCTTGTAAATCCTCGCGGGGGCTTCCTCTGTCAGAGGAGCCATCCGGGGAGTGGGACATGTGCGGGCTGAAGTCACGCCTGTTAGGGAGGTATTTGTTCTTCTGGCCCCCGCGGCCGAGCCCGGTTGTTGTAACATCCCTCGAGCCAGGATCTGGTTGCAGCAATAAAGTTGGGCGGGTCGGGTTCCTGGCTGGGCAGGAAAGAGTTATTGATCAATGCCACCAATCCTTCCCACCTTCCTCCTGTCCCAGGGCGGATGTAACAGATGCCAGGAGAGGTGGGATGGAAAGCTGGGAAGATGCTCTGGTGGGGAGCAGAGGGTGGCACAGCCAGGACAAGGACATGGGGGAGGTTAAACACAAGCTGAGCAAAGCGCAGGAGCTTTTAAATGTCTCCAGATCAGGGCTGCAGGTGGATGTGGTTCACCCTGTGGCTGAGCAAATGCATCTGCAAATATAGGAGGGAACAGAGAGGGGGTGTTAGTGTTTCTCCATCCATTTGCTCAGAGGACATCCCAAAGCCCTGCTCTCTCTCTCACGTCCCCCCGAGTGCCCAGGCTGCAGCAGCTCCACGCCTTGTACATGCCCCAGCGATCAGTGCCAGGGACGGATGCTGACAGGAGCACTCAGCCGTTCCCTGAATGCTGGACGTGTGCACCCAAACTCTGCGGCACCATGTCTGTGAGCACATTCCCTCTGAGAGTTAAGCTGGGAGCAATTCAGAGGCAGCTCGTTATGCTCTGGGGATGGAGAGACAAGGGGGGAAGATGATCCAAGACGGAGGTCTCACCAGAGCAGGGTAATACCAGGGAAAACTAACTCTAAAGAAACAGCATACTCATGTCTTGAATTGTACAGGATCTCCAAGGCATATTTTCTCTCCTGCAGTGGTGCTGAGATCATGGAGGGACAACCACTCTGTGCCCACTGGGGAGATCTTTGGCATGTGGCCTGAGACCCAGCACCTTGGCTAGCCAGTCCAGCTTCATCATTTTTGATCCTCACCAGATATTATGACTATAATAAGATTGATATTAGTAATACGGCTAACAGTTGAGGTAATACTAATAAAATAATATTGTAGTCCTCCATCCAAGGAGCTTGACGCTTTTAAAGGAGTTTAAGTCTCATGGCATCCATCCCACTTCAGGAAAGCTTATTTAGACAGCAGCAAAGCCTCCTCACCACCTTTGTGGAGTGCAGCCTCCTCCAAAGTGGAACACAGCAGCTATTTATGAGGATACAATAACAATCCACAGCAATCTGGGCCAAGCAATGAAAGCAAATACCATATTCAGGGCAATTATAGGGGCTATAGAGAAGATAATGTACCAGGACACTCCTCTGAACCACTAGGCTTTTAGGAGATGTGTTAGGGAATTTTTTTTTGGTGGTGTTCACATCCTGCTGTGGTCCATCACAAAGACCTCTGTCTCCAGCAGCGGTGTGGTCTCTGGCTCTATCCTGGACACCCATCCCCTCCTGATTTGGAAAGCAAAGTCCTATTGTGCAGTGTCCTCTACATAACTATGCCTGACTCCTGCCCTGGCACTCTGCAGGTGGGATTTCTACATGTGCTATCTCAGGGTATATACCATGACTAGAAGTTTGGAGAGGAAAAGCTCTCTGGCTTTTAAAAACCATGTTCCTCTCCCAAAGCCTGTAACTGGCCTGTGCCAGTACAAGCCTGCCAGGAGCGAGTGGACCCCACATGTCCATTGCATGCACAAGAGCAGGCTCTTGATGACTACAGAGCCTTTTCCATCCACCACATGTTCTTCTCTGGCCTTGTGCAAGTCACAGATACCACCAGCCCAGCCTGAACATCTGCAGTGGAAGCTACACTGGGACTTAGAGCCATGAGGAGCTTGCAGAGAGAAAGCCAAAGCTTTTGTGCTCATCAGCACATGGTGCGCTGCCCTCCCCTCCTGCAGGCTTTGATGAACGCAGAACTAGTTAGCAGCACTGGTGTGAGTGGGTCCGAGAGGTCATGCTGAAAAATGGCACTTTGTCAAAAATGTCATTTCAGCAGCATTTCATTGCCTTTTTCTTTAAATGAAAAATTTCAGAAGGAAATGAAGCCAATGTGTTATTTCACTGTGATTTGAAATTTTTTGCTTGCTGGTTCTTTAAAACAGCTCTTCCCCATGCCTAGACTCCTCACCCTCTTTCAGGACATCATTTACAGCTCAAAAAGCAGATCTCTGTCATTCTTCAAAGAATGCAGTTTTACCTTTACTCGGTGTTTCCTTTACTCAAAAAACGTGTACAATGGCAAAATGAAGACATAGTGGCTTTCAGCATCGTGGGGAGAGGAGGGGTGAGGGGTGAGGGAGCCTGTCCTAGCCTGCCTCAAAGCCCTCCCCCATCTCTGCCTTCTCTCTGCCTGAGGAAGAGCACAGGAACTCACCTAGGACCCTGGAGACAGGCTTTCAGCAAGGAAGAAGCTGCTGCTGTGCATGTCAGAAGTGATTTGATCAGCAAGAGAGATGAGCACCTCCAGCACTGACATCAGGGGACAGGCAGAGGAGAGTGCGAAAAAGCTGATGATGGGCAGCAGGACTGCAGTGCACGGCAGGGTGCGGAGACCCAGGGCTGGGGGAGCACCCGCAGCCTGGACACGGGTCTCTGCTGAGGACAGAGGAGCTCAGAGGTGCCTCGCCAGCTGATGCTGTGCTGAATATCTTCTCCAACAAAAGCAGCCCCCTGTTCCCATCTGGGATAACAGCTTAAGAGCATTTAGTGCAAAGCTGTGTACCTGTGCTGGCTGGGATTAAAGCCAATTGGAAGCAAGAACGCTTTGCTCTTACACATGCGTGTTTACCCATATGTGCTAACACCCCACACATTATATATTACCAGTGAAAAGATGGGTGAATTCAACAAATGGGGGATCAGCTTTGCCCAAACCCTTCCTGGCAGACCCTACTTTAGGCTGCCTTGCTCAGGAATGTGGCCCATCATCAGGCACTTCTGCTGAGCCTTTGTGTCGGCCCCCCCACAGCCTTCCTCTGTGGCCAAGGAGCAGTGGGAGCAGACTGCATAAGCCAGGCCCCTCAGACAAACCTGTCTCAGGTTTGCCAATCGGAAACCCTTTCCAGTTTTTTAAAACCACTTTTCAACATGAATTCAGCGCTAGTGAAAGGCACTGGATTGTCAGCCGTGGACAGCAACATATTTTATTTATCCATGGAGTTTCGGAGGTCCTACAACAACAGGTCCATTGTCATGTTATTTGCAAGACTAGATATCCAGCAACTGAATTCCCACAAAGGTTTCCAAGCAGAGGCCAGCTGTGATGCATGCTGTGTGTGTGTGCACGTGTGCTCCAAACCGCGTAGTGCTCTGTCGCATCCTGGCACACCAAATTGTCAGGGCCACCAAGACCCTCAAGGTCCTTCTCTGACCTCTCTGGCTCAGCAGTTTCTGAGAGCCACAAATTGCTTTCAAGGGCTGGACTCCCACCAAGCCCAAACCCTGGCACTACAGCATGTCCTAGAGGGCTGTGTGTATATTTTTGCCTCCCATACAGCCAGCCACTTCAACACCTAATCCTCTTCAAGGATGCTCATGGGGCATAGGCCTTTGGGTAATATCCCCTTCCTTGGAGCTATTTAACAGCCAGACACTTTCCAGAGCCCTTTCAATACATCTCGCTTTCCTCTGCCCTCTCATCATCACAGCATTTTGCCATCTGCTTGTATTTATTTCCTTTGGGAATAACTCCGCTTTATTTTTAGATTCCAGGGGCAAAATGTAGTCAGGAGGCTGTGGGTGGGGGTTAGACTCTTTTAGCCTCTACCTTAAAAAAAATAAATAAATAAAATTAAAAAAAATACACAAAACATGGGAAAAAAGAAAGAAAGAAAGAAAAAAAAAACACAGCAGCAACCCCAAAACAAACAACAACAACAACAAAAAAAAAAAAACAGCACCAGAAATTCTGCAGAGGGCCACAGCATGGTATTGCCATCACATCTACAACGAAGCCCCCCTGTCAAAACCCCTCTCTGCCCCTCTGCGTGTGATTCTCAGCCTCACAGTCTGCTGGTGTCTCCTTGCCTCTATTTATACTAAAGCCCTTGCAGAATAAAACATCCATGTAAAATCCAATTTCCTCTGAATCTCTCTCGGAGACGAGGCCTCGAGATTGAGTAGATAACCTCTGCAGTAATTGCCTGAACCACTCCTGTTTGCTGGAAAGGTGAGATCCATTTTTCAATTATCTATCTGCAGTGACAGCAGCGAGCAACGGAGCTAAGAGGAAGGAGAGAGAGGGAGAGAGAGAGAGAGAGGAAATCCAGCCAACAAGAGCCGTCTGTGTCAATCCTGGCAAACGGGAGGTACGATAGATGTGGTCACAGTTCCTGCCATCAATATCCTCTAATATAAATGTCAGCGATGCCATTTTACCCACAGTCATTTCCCACAATGCTGATTACATTATCGTATAATAGAGGGGCGCCAGCCGCACCGCTTTCTCTCCTAACCCTCCTTGCGGTAATGTGTCAATAGCCTGCCTCCATGAAACAAGTCAATTTTCTGCAGGCTTGGCAGCGGAATAAATCTGCCGACTATCTAGAGAGCTGGAGATATTTATACACACCGCGTCCTCTCTCTCTCTCTCTCTCTTTCTTTCGCCCTCCCCCCTCCCGCCTCCCCTCTCTGTGTGTGCAAGCATAGATGTGTGTCCTCAGCAGAATTGAGTGATTTTCAGCCCAGACTCAATAAGAAGAGAATTTAGGGCAGTCCTACAGCTTGGCTTCCAGTAACAGCCCTACACGTTTATTTTCTTTAGCTTAACAGGAAAGAGAGAATTATGTTTAGATTTATATGACAAGGGCAGTTCTACCAAAACACTTGCGATAAGCACCGTGGAAGGGGGGAGGACGGTGTGTGCGTGTGTGGTGAAAACCAGGCAGGCCAGTGGCAGAGAGGGATTGCAACACCTTGCAGGTCACAACAGGGGGGGGCCTCTGGGAGCTGGCAAAGCAGCTCTCATTTTAACCGACAGCTCCTTTTTTAGTGCACGGCCAAATCACACAACGGTGGAGGAAGGAGGAGGGAGGCCATGGACTCCTCCGTCCCCACTGACGGATGAGGGTGGAGGTGTTTGGTTCTACTCTCTTGACTCTTGCAAGCAGAGAGCTCACGGGATGCTCTTTCTCCTGGGGATGTCCCCATGAGACCCTGTGGTCCACCGCCCCACAGACCCCACTGGGGTTTCTGCTCTCCACCAGCTTGGAGGATGCTCAGCCTCCCCGAAAGCCCCAGTGGCTCCCTCTGCCAGCCGGCGGGGGCTGCTGCTGGGGCCGAGCACAGCCTCAAATGGCAGCTGCTGCTCGCATAGGCAGGCACTTGCCATCTTGCTGAGACACGCTGGCAATTCAGAAGGGCTTTGGAGAGCCCCTGCTCCCCCTGAGAGCTGCCAGAGAGAGCTGGACACTCAGCAGGTGATCACCGATCCCTGATGGCCTGGGCCAAGGTAATGGGAAGGATTTGTCCCTCCCCTCAGCTCTGCTCAGCACAGCAGGCTTTATATTTATCCCCCAGCAGGGGAATTTTTTGGTGATGGAAAATGTCGTCAACTATTTTTTTGCCACGAGGGGAATAAAAGCCTGAAAAGAGTAACAACAAATATGAATTTGCCTTCAAAATCCTGGGCTTTGTTTTGGGTTGTTTTTTGTTGCTGTATTTTTTTTTAATAAAAACCTGCAAATGTTCCATCTGTTTTCATGTTTTCAACAAAATTTTGTGCAAGAGGCAAATAATGCTTGGATCATTGCTTTTGGCTTGATTGCTCCATCCTCCTGCTCCAGAACATAGCAGTTTCTGGGCAGGGAGCTGGTGTGTCCTCCGCTAGCAAGTCCACTGCCTCCCACAGAGTGATGGGGAAGGCTCCATCCTAGAAGAGAACAAAAACGAGCAGCTCACAGCAAAAGGTTGCCCTGCAGGCTCCATGCCACCACTGACAGCTTTCAGAAAGAAGATCCAGGAGGGGACGGCGACCTGCTTCCACACTAAGAAGACCCCAGAGACCTGTTTCAATCCCTGGCCCCGAGCAGGGCTCTGTCCATGACCCCCAGCCTCAGTGAGCATCAAGCACCTCCTCGCCCAGCTCTGCTGTGACTTTGCAAAAGGTCATTTACGAACCTCACCGACACCGCACAGTTCATTTCAGACCCAAATCCCCTCTGAACCAGAGCAGGCTCAGCAGACATGGAGCATCCTCAGCCCAGTGGCATGGCTTGGCACAGCAGGAACATCTCAGGGTTATCCCAGGTTCGGGCTCTGAGCTTCCTTTCCGCAGAGGGAAGACATCCAGCTCCCCACCCACTGCTCTGCTTTTGCACACACATTTACAAT